>NC_090744.1:8585483-8595483 GCF_036898095.1 Palaemon carinicauda | reverse complement strand
TTCCAAGGAGATAGAAATTTTACCTCTGATCGTGTACTCTCTCTCTCTCTCTCTCTCTCTCTCTCTCTCTCTCTCTCTCTCTCTCTCTCTCTCTCTCTCTCTCTCTCTCTCTCACATACGCACACACACATATACATATATGAAAGAGAGAGAGAGAGAGAGAGAGAGAGAGAGAGAGAGAGAGAGAGAGAGAGAGAGAGAGAGAGAGAGAGAGAGGTGATGTATTCACGCTTATAACACATTTTATTTCATTTTATTATCATTAGTCAAATGTACATAATTTTAGATGTAGGTTGTCATATTATCTTGAGATGGTTTTATTATTAAGTAGATAACTACCAAACCTTTACGTAATCAATTAAAGTTATAACAGATTTTTTAAATAATATAACTTCTTACTGACTTTATTTGCATTTTAATTATTGATATATACTACATCTGATCTACAGGTTGACTAAATATGATATAACTCCTGTTAATATGCTTTCTATGTAAATAAGAATATACTCTCCTCTTTCGAAGTCTTTCTTTATATCTTTCAATAATAATAATAGATTCTCCTAATATTAACCTTATTACTGCTAGTTCTATTTCCATTTTTTTTACTAGCAATTCAGTGGAAACTTCAATTAAATAGAATGTTAAAAATGATTGAGATTGGCGAATAAATAAAGGAAAGAGTTGGATTTGGCTGAACATTCTTGTAGATTTGAGATCAGGTAAAGGTTGAAACACGTGAGCTCCTGTGTTAATTGATGTAAGTAAAGAAAATTAAGGACTAAAAGGTCTCATAAGCTCAAAAATGAAAATGGATTATAAAGGCAAGACTTTTATTGAAGCCAAAAATGAAGATAGTGAGGAACAAGGATGTAGAAACCTCATCAGAAGAAGAAATGGAAAGGGAACCGGCTGACTGTGCCCTATGCGACAAAGAGGTAAAAAGAAGCAGTCTGGAATCGCCTGTGAATACTGTGAGTCTTGGTTCCACAATGGTTGTGTAAAAATGGGCAGGGAAGATTAAAAAGTACTGCAGACTAACAAAAGTCTCACTTTGTTTTGTAGAGAATGTAGGGGATCATATAAGAATATGAAGGTTGAGTATAAAAAGATGAAGGAAATTAATGATAGGCTAATATATAGGCTACAGGTACTCGACCACGCAATAATAGAGATAAAAGATTCAATAGGCTCGGCAAAGTTAGGACGAGTTAATGTGCCAGTAGAAGACATTAGGGAAAAAGTTGGAGAAGAGGTTAAAGATATAATGGAAAAGGAAAAGAGGAACAATAATCTGGTAATATATAATGTCGAGGAATGCATGGAAGGAAGCACAGAGGAAAAACAAAGAAAGGATAAGGATAGGTGTGAGCGACTGTTCTTAAAAGATAATATAGGGGTAACTGGAGTTGGAGTAATGGAAACAATCAGGTTAGGTAGGTTGGAAATAGGTAATAGACCAACTGATAGGCAAGATGTTAGAAACCAAAGAAACAAACCGAGGCCAATACTAGTAAAAATGAAAAGTGAAAGAGAGAAGTGGACAATTATAGGAAAGGCTAAGAACCTTAGAAATTGTCCAGAAACATGAGAAAGTAGAATCTTTATAGCACCAGATCTGACGACGAGAGAGAGAGAGAGAGAGAGAGAGAGAGAGAGAGAGAGAGAGAGAGAGAGAGAGAGAGAGAGAGAGAGAGAGATAGGCTTTTAAGGGAAGAATTAAAAACAATGAGACAAAATGGTGAGGAAGGATGGTTCATAAAGAAAGGAAAATTTCACAGAAGGGAAAATTTTCGCCAGAACGAGGAAGGCACACACGAACTTTAAGGAAAAAGAAGAATATAAACACGAATTAAAAAAAAACTTTAAGATTTATTTGTTGAACATACTATGCTTAACAAAACAAAAACTGATAGAAGTTGAGAAGGAATTAAATAGTAGAAATAACCTATTTTGCTTGACAAAACACAAGAAAAGTTAGATAGATTAAATTTAAGTAAGGGTGTTAAAAAGTAGAAAATATGAGGAATATGAATGATAAAAAAGGAGGAGGTTTGATGATACTTCATAGAAATAGTGACAGTCTAGAATTGGAAAAAATAGAAACTAAAAGTAAAGATCTGATGTATGTCAAGTGTAATGCATATAATCATACATTTAAATTATTATTGGTTTATTTTTCAGCAGGAAATACTGAAGAAGACAAAAGTAGGGATAAGACAATAAAACAGGAATATGAAAGAATTATTATAAATCTAAACGAAGAAGAGGCATTGATAATATTAGAGGATTTTAACGGGCATGTAGGATTTTTAGGTTACCAGAATTTAGACAGGAACGGGGAAATGATTCTCGATTGAATGAATGACCATGGGTTAGTCCTATTGAATGGAGATTTAAGAAGTAAAGTTATTTATACATGGGAAAGATTGCAACAAAAAAGTGTAATAGACTACGTCCTAGTAAACGAACAAATGTATAAAAACTTTAGGGAAATAAAATATACACGATGAAAAATTGAACTTTGACATCTCAAATCATAATCTTATCGCTATAGAATTGGAAATCATGAGTGACCAGATTAAAGATTTTAATAAAGGAATATGGGAGGAAGTAAAATACTTTAGGACAGATGAAAATAGTTTAAGAGAATATACTACAAGAGTAGAGGAAATTGAAAGAGATAGACAAATAGACAGAATAGAAGGAATGGACCTGATAATAAAAGAGGCTGCAGAAGAAAAATTGACAAGAGTATATAAAAGGAAAGTTCTTAATGAAGAAAAGGTACATGAGCAACCCTGGATGAACGATGAAATAAGAAAAGGCGTAAAGGAAAGGAAGGATTTAAACAGAAAGAAAAGAAATAAATCCACTATCAATGTAAAAAAGGTATTAGAAGAGAGATATGATCAAAAGAAGGTGGAAGTGCAAGAAATGATAAAGAAGGAAATTACTATATTTGAAAAAAAAGATAACAGAAGAAATAAAAATGGATAAAAATAAAAAAAAAACTCTAGGAAAATATTAATGAATACGACTCAAGATATGTTTCTCCTGCCATCATGTGGTCGCATCAACGCTAGGAATCAAGAACAGGACCCCCAGAATGATGACAACCCCGATCCTGACACTCCTTCAAATGAAGAAATCGTCCGGCCGAGGGCTGATTTTGGCGGCGAGCAAGGTCCGGAATCCCAATCTGCTGAGCGCGGGAATGGGCTCCCTGACTCTGAGCCCGTCTCGGCGCGCGCCTCAGCTAATCAGGAAGCTCGGCTCTCTCTCTCAGCTCAGTCCTCTGAGCGAGAGAGGAGCTTGCCTGACTTTTTGGCTGTCTCGGCGGGTGTCCTGACCAATCAGAATTCAGGATCCCTTCCCACCTCTCAGCCTGGGAGACCGAGCCGAGCTCGTCGTACCTCAGCCACCCGAGCCTATAATCTCCGCTCGGCCAATTAAAATTCGAGGCCCCTTTCTACGAACCAGCGCCGGGATATATAAGGCCCCTGATCTAGTTGAAGCCTTTCACAATGCAGCCAACGGAGCTATGCCACTAAAAACAACACAAGGTAACTACACATACAAGGACTCCTGGTACTACTGCCAAGGAGTCAGAAGACTAAAAACCAGACTAAACAGAGTCACAAAAATATACAGAAGAAGATCCACGGTAGTAAACAGAGAGCTACTACAAACAGTCAGAACTGAAACAAATGAAAGAATCCATGAAATCAGAATTGAAAAATGGATGGAATGGTGTTCAAACCTGTCAGAATACACCACTCTAACTCAGCTTTGGAAATGGCTACGCAGAGTAGCCGGAAAAAAGAGGAAGACTCCAATTTCCACACACCCACACCCATATGAGGAGGCTGAAAGAATTGCAACATCTTTTGCAAACAGAACATTGTCAATCAATCTCTCCCCTGAAACCAGAATGCAACAAGAGCAACTGGTGCCATCCAGATGGGAAGAGATCAACACAGCCTGCCTTCAGCAGGATGACACAGTTGAGGAGCTAAGAGCAGTACAAAAGACAGGAAAAGACACTGCACCAGGAGCTGACAAAATCACCTACACAATGATCAAACACATGGGTCCAGCAGGTGAAACTGCATTTCTAAGGTTACTAAACAAAACACACCTTGAGCACACAAGGCCTCAAACCTGGAGACAACAAGATACACAGCCAATCCCTAAGCCAAAGGATCCAACAAACCCTAGGCCAATAGCCTTAGTATCCTGTATGGAAAAAACAGGAGAAAAAATGGTCCTAAACAGGTTAAAATACAAAATTGGCCCCCTAAACAAGCAGCTATATGCATATCAGGAGGGAATTGGTACCTCTGAATGCATCACAGATGTATTAAGCTGCATAAATCAAAACAAGGCAACAATAGTCTTCATAGACTTTGAAAAAGCCTTCGAGCTAGCAAGCCCAGTTGCAGTGCTGCAATCAGTAGCAAAAAAAGAAGTCAAAGGACACCTACTAGCATGGACTAAAAACTACATGCTAGGAAGGCAAGCCAGAGTCAAATTTCAAGGAGTGATATCCACATATCATGAATTAGAAAATGGTACGCCACAAGGAGGAATTCTAAGCCCCCTCCTTTTCAACATCCTCATGGAAAATATAGCCTCACTTCAGCTACCAGAAGGAGTAAATATATTTATCTATGCAGATGACGTATGTGTAATAGCTCGAGGGCCAGTCAGGACAATAAAAATGCAAAGAGCACTCAATGCCATCAGCCACAAATCCAATGAGCTTGGACTAAATATAAACATTGACAGAACAAAAGCAATGACAATCAAAGCCCCAAACCCTGTACAACCACTCACAATAGGAATGGAACCCCTAGAATGGGTGGACAGATACACATACCTGGGAGTAATAATAGACAAACAGCTCACTTTCAAGGATGAGATAAAATATCTCAAGGAAAGAACAAATGCCAGGAATGCAGCTATGAGATATATGAGCAGTCTCAATGATGGAGCAAATGAACACGTCCAAAAGAAATATTATTTGGCTTGTTCCAGATCATTAGTAGATTAGGCCGCCCCAACACTCCTGGGGCTAACAGATCTACAAAAAAGCACAATTGAAGTGATTCAAAACAATGCCATGAGGCTCATGTTGGGAGCTCAAATTTGGACAAGACTGTGCAACCTAAGGTTGGAAACTAGACTACCAACCCTTGAGGACAGAATTGCACTAAGAAATGCAAGCATAGTTGCAAAGATGTTCCTGTCAGACAGAGACTCAATCACCAAAAAAAAAGAGTAAGAGAGGAACTATGCAAACATCCTGAAGTGCAAACCCCAAGTTCATATGGCAAAGACCAGAGCAATAACATTAAAAGACTTGGCCTAACAGAAACAATCCTATAACTAAACCCAGACACAGCACAGAGTACAATACACATTCCACCATGGAAAAAAAACAAGTTGCTAAATTCAACTACACCAAACTCCCAAGGGCAAAAGAAAACTGCACAATAGAGGAACTTAGAAACGCAGCAGAAGCAGCTATAAACTCTGTAGAGACAATAGGGGCACAGATCTACTATACTAATGGTACAGTAGATCCTGGAACCCAAACAGCCGGAGCGGCAGTTCACTCCTGCAATTTCACAGCTTGCTGGAGAACATCCAATAATGTCTCCACCCTGCAGACAGAGCTTGCCGCAATACAGCAAGCATTAAAATACTCTATTGAAAATGAGGAGGGACCAGTAGTCATTCATACTGATTCACGATCCTCAGTGCAAGCCCTACAGCAGAACAAAAACAAAGAAAACAAATCCCTGATAGCAGACATTAAAATCCACTTAAATCAGCATAATGAAAGGAACAGACTAGTAACACTAAACTGGATCCCCAGTCACATCGGGATACCAGGGAATGAAAAGGCTGATGAGCTAGCCAAAAGCACCAAATACATTCACAATGTACAGGTGCACATACAGCCTGCACTGCAACAAATCAAAAGCAAAATAAAGACACATCTCAAGGACAACCTAATCAAGGAACTACATATGAGGATAGAGAATGGCTCTCCCTCTGCAACATGGTACAAATGGGCCACGGAACTAGAACCTCCTCCATAGACAGACACACCCCAAGGAAACAGGCTGTATGTATACACAAACTCCGGCTGGGATACAAAGCAAACTGGGAACTAGTAGATGACATCCAGAGAAGGTGTGAACACTGTGATGTCATACCACAACAAGCCCTCCTGCACTATCTACTAGAATGCAGAGAAACAGCACAGCTACGAGGTGATCTACATGTAGACACCAACTCACCACAGGCTGTGAAAGAAGCGGCCACACTGGCAAAAGCAATTGTCGAAAGCATAGACGCACACGCACAATTGCTTGCAACACTACCTCCACCAAGGTAAGACCTCATCATTTCATGCACCATCTCATCCCCTCATTGTAAAGGCTCTATTCACATCATCCCCTTTAACTTCTCAACTAACCTACCACTAAAAATCTATCCGCAGGGACCCTAGGGAGTAAAGGGTTGGACAACCCCACCTGCACAGATTTTCTCTAATCTTCAAAAGCCTTACACCCCCAATTTTCAAACTACCACTATCCGAGAAATGATGGCCCTCTACCACTACCACCATCATCCTTACCCTATCCACATCTTTTTCTACTACTAAAAACATTTCAAATTTCCATTAATGCAATCACCTTAGAATTTTTACAGATCACCTACGGGCCAACCAAGGGAAAGGCCCGTGCCAACAACAAGTGTTGGCTTTAATACCCCAAGAAGAAGAAGAAGCCACAGCTCTACGGGCCAACCAAGGGAAAGGCCCGTGCCAACAACAAGTGTTGGCTTTAATACCCCAAGGAAAAAAAGCCACAGCCACTACGGGCCGACCAAGGGAAAGGCCCGTGCCAACAACAAGAGTTGGCTATAATACTCCAACAACAACAGCCACAGCCTCACTTCTCGCCTGAAAACGGAGCAAGCAGTTCCGAAACGCGTCGCGATCTACTCCTGACTTTGTCCTTTGTATTTTTCGAGTATTACTTGTACTTGTGTTAAATACATCGAGTCTTAACCTGAACTGTATTCTTCACCTATCTGATGAAATTCGCCGACTTGCTAGCTGAATGTAGCAACCCAGTAAAGAGAATTGTCCGTCAAATTGAGAAATTGGACAAGAAATTGAATCCTGCCGATGCAGCAATAATATTCAACTCTACTTATAATTATTATTATCGTCAATCAATATTATTATTATTATTATTATTATTATTATTATTATTATTATTATTACTACTACTACTACTAATACTAGTACGACTGTTCCTGAAGCCTTCCACTCTCGCAATTTTCAACCAGCTGAAGAAAACCCAATATCACCACTTAACAGCGGTGCTCGTATCCCAAATGTTCCGCTTTATCGAATCATTACAATAACAAATGCTTCGAAGGAAAGAAAATTTCCAGAGTCATTGATTCGGAGCTTCATAAAAGATCCAGAGAGAATGAGAGGCATTTATCGTAAATGATGCTGGATGTAATTTCCGTTCGAAACAAATTTGAAGTCATAAATACTATTCAAACAGAACTGTTTGAGGAGAGAGAGAGAGAGAGAGAGAGAGAGAGAGAGAGAGAGAGAGAGAGAAATACTCGCTTTTATTAGGTGCAGACGTACTGGATTATAAACAAGAGCAGAGAGAGAGAGAGAGAGAGAGAGAGAGAGAGAGAGAGAGAGAGAGAGAGAGAGAGAGAGAGAGTAGCTTTTATTAGATACCGATGTACTAAATTATACTCACGAGCAGAGAGAGAGAGAGAGAGAGAGAGAGAGAGAGAGAGAGATTTGCTTTTATTAGATACCGAAGTAGTGGATTATACACATGAAAAGAGAGAGAGAGAGAGAGAGAGAGAGAGAGAGAGAGAGAGAGAGAGAGAGAGAGAGAGAGAGAGAGATTTGATCAGGTAGCCTAGTATTGGATTACATACGTGAGAATGTATGGAAATTCTTTTATCTCAGATGTTGACGAAAAGACGTCGTAAAAACTGTAAAATTCTAATTTTCTGACTACCATTTAGAAAAGCAAGTTCATAATATCTAAGACTGCCTGGGGCTGAAGAGAAAATGCTCATATGCAAATCTAGATGGAATTCAAGTCTCGGGGATATTTAGATTTGTTTAATTAAAAAAGTATTTGTGCAGGATTTTTTTTTCTAAACGAATAAAGCAAACAGTGAAAATAGCTTTACTCTTTACTCTAGAGGAAATCCTTTAGGTAGGAGTAAACCTTGTTTTGAAGCTGGGAGTATTTTTATCAGATGAAGACCAGTATGATTAAGAATGTTTGATGACTGCAAAGCAAGAGCAAGACTGAACAGCTAGTAAGCCAACCCACTTCTACATTTCACCCAAATATGAACCATTACCCAAAAGGTTAACGTTATATCTCTCCTATACACTGTTTTAAAAATACCAAAATTTTAATCGGAAATTCTTCGAAAACAATATACTGTTTTCAGTAAAATACAGGCGGCCTTAAAATTGTTACTCTACTTCGTTATTATCTTTTTCTGGCTGGTGACCGTAATAACACTCCTTTACGTCAATAGATCCGTTTTTAAAACGGTAAATACATCGCAAAATTTATTCTAGGATTTTTTACCGTTTTCTACGGCGAATTTTTAAACGTGTATGTAACCAGTAATTGCATATCACTGATTAATCATCTAAGTTGTTTACCACCAGTGAAGGTAATGTTGAGAAAGGCCTCTTTAGCCTGGAACATTTAAACGAAGCAATATAAACCCCTATAAAATGACTCTTTGTCCAACAACGTTACTTTCCTATCTCTCCCAAAGTTTGTAGTGAAATATATTTCAACTAGAGGGGCACTCGGCTGAGAGCAGACCTCCACGGCGGCAGCTTATTTCTTAGAATTTTGCTTGGCCGTGACCTTGATCTTTGATCTTGACCTTCCATATTTTAATAAATTCCAGCTTTTGACATACCAGTTAATTGATGTACGTTTCATTACTCTACGATTAGAATTGTGGCCAGGAAGCTGTTCATAAACAACACACATACACACAAAAAGGGGGTAAAAAAAACCCTCCTTCCAACTTCGTTAGTGGAGGTAATAATAAGGAAAACTACGGCCGTGGAAACCAATCTTACCTCCTACACATCATCATATCTGAAACAGAAATGTATGAGCTCAGAAAACCTACATTTGCTGAATATTTTCCTTCAGGCAAAGCTGTAAAAGCTGATTGGCTATAGGTTTCCATTGTTTGGTATTGTCAACTTCAAAATGAACACTACTTTGAAAATATATCATGACACGTCAACCTTTCTGTTATCCTTGTCACATCTGATATTAACATATTTTCTGTATTCACTGTTTTCTTTTTTTTTTTTCTTTTAGTAGTTTTGGTATTAGTATCAATCAAATAAGTAATATTGTGAAGGTACACTGTTAAGAATTTGCCATAAAAAACTGTAAAAATCCTGGAGTAAATATTGCCAAGCATTTACAATATTAAAAGCGGATATATTGACGTAAAGGAGTGATATTACAGTCTCCAACACTTAAAAGATAGTAACAAAGTCGGGTAAAAATTACGGGCGTCTGTATTTTACTGAAATACGGCTAAGAACAGTAGATTTTTACAAAGGATTTCCGATAAAAATTACCATATTTTTAACTGTGATCTGTTAAAATATACAAAGACGCGTCAACCTTCCTATCATCGCTATCACCTTTAGTATTATATTTTTCTTATTCACAAGTTTTTAAGTAGTTTTGGTATTATTATCAATCAAGTAAGCAATATTGGGAAGGCATCTAACACTTCAATCTTTCTGTCATCGTTATCACCTTTAATATGTCTCACCAGGTACACCATGAAATGCACTTAGCACTAAGGTTTAGACTTGTTTTAGGTAGACCTATACACTCCATCAAACTTCTCGTCCTGAGCTCACAAGGATGGTGAG
>NC_090744.1:8570483-8575483 GCF_036898095.1 Palaemon carinicauda | reverse complement strand
TAATGGGCTTTGGAGGGGTTGCCGGCTTGGGTCTGGTGCATGCTTTGGTACCTTAAAAGGGGTTTGCTTATGAGGTTCGTCTCAAAGGCGTATAGAAGAGGTCTAGTCAGGGCCGATTTACACGTGATTATCGTAGTGGAAGTCAGGCCTCGTTCAAGTAGGTAAAAGAAAAAAGAGAGACAGAAACCTGTTAAAATTTCTGTTAGTCCCCTTGTTTTCACGAGGGTTACCCCTTTCTTCCAAGACAATCCACATTGTCTCCTGGTTGGACTTGACTTGTACTCTACAATGAAGTTGGCCACATTCTTCGAGATCCCAAACTTTTGTTCGCTGCAAGGGTGAAAAATTCATGAGATTGAGGATGTTGGTTCTCGAAGATGAAATGTAAAAGCCGACTTCTGCACCAGTTTGGATAAAACTGGGCATGGCAGAGGAAACAGCTACAGTTTCAATTCTAGAATTAGAGGAAACCAATTATTTTTGGCCCATTTGAGGGCCACTACAAGGAGCTGTTCCTCTTCAGGCTACTAGCTTGACGGGACTTTTAGCAGGAGATGCGTTGATGGAGAGAGATAAATTCGATTCCAGTCGAGAGACATGACGTCTATCACTTCTGCTTATGGTTCTCGTAAGGGGCTACATAACGAGGTAGTTTTTTGTTGTCGCTCATTGCGAAGAGGTCGATCTGCAGTTCCGGGAATTTTAACGAAAATAAAGGAGAATGAGTCTGCGTCTATGGACCATTCTCTCTCTATCGGCTTTCGCCTGGGTAGAGCATCCGCCGTCACATCGCGGAACCCTTGCAGTTGAACTGCTTGATCAATATCATCTTCTCTTCCTTGCCAGGTGGAAGATGGCTAACATCACATGGTTGATGTGAGGTGAACATGAGCCTTGTCGATTAGACATATTACTATCACCTCATTGTTGAGAGCCAATCTGATGTGGACTGTTCTGCGAGGGGATAGTCTCTTCAAAGTCAGGAGGACTGTCATAGCCTCCGAGATGTTGATGTGAAAGTTTTTTGAACTGGAATGATCAATTTCTTGCTCTTTTCCTTCATGCGGACGGCCTCCCCATTCTTTCAGGGAGGCTTCCGTGTGTATCGCCACTGATGTTTGTGGTGGTTGCAAAAGAATTGTCTGTGCTAGGCTCTTATTCGTTGACCACGGCCTTAATGGCATGCGCAGTCGGGTCGATGTCAACCTTGTTGATCTCTTCGAGCGTTTGATGCGTATCTTCTCCAGACTCCTGAGCACATCCTTTGGCTATGCTTCTAGCACCGGGTCTGTCACTACTGCGAACTGGAGAGAGCCCAGTACTCTTTCCTGTTGGTATTTTGAAATCCTCTTGTGTTGGATTAGTCTCTTGACAGATGCCGCTATTTCTCTCCTCTTCTTTAATAGAATGGAGAGGTGGTGTGACTGCAAGTTCCTACGGATTCCTAACCATTGAAACTTGTGAACTGGAGAAAGGCAAGACTCTAGCAATTGATCTTGAGGCCCAGGTGTTCCAGGAACTGGATCACCTTTCCGGCTGCTTGCAGACAAGTAGACTTGGATGCTGCCCGCACCCGCCAATCGACCTGTCATGCTACTACCTGCACTCCTTTGGATCATAGGTGCTGGACGATCGTGTCTGTTAGCTTTGTGAATACCTTTGAGGCTATCTTTAGTCCAAAAGGCATGGCTGTGAAGACAAATTTGGTCTTCTGTAGCCTGAATCTTAGATAAGAGGAGAGCGGGCGACAGACTGGTAGGTGCCAGTAAGCATCTGCCAGGTCTATTGAGAGTGTATACGCCCTTTTTGGTAGAAGAGTCCTTATCCTTATGTGTTGCACTGTAAGCATCCGGAACCTGTTGCTCTCGATGAACTTGATGAGTGGAGACAAAACTAGAATGACTCTGGGTTTGTCCGAGTCTTTCTTGGGAACACAAAACAGCCTTCCCTGGAATTTTGATGGACTTTGCTTTCCTCATTACCTTCTTGTTCAAGGGTTCTGAGGCATTTTCTTCCAATAAGGGGGAAGTGTTTGAAGAATTTTGGAAAGGTGGAATTTTTTTCCATTTCCAACCAAGTCCATTCGTAATTTGGCTGTGAACCCAGGGATCGAAGGTCCAATGATCCCAAAAGTAGGAAAGTCTACTTCCTACCTGGAACCTCTCATTGTTTAGAGGTTCCTGAGGACATTTTTCCGTGACCACGTCCTCCTCCACCCTTGGGGGATTTCCAGAGGATCCTCTTTTTGGGCCCTTACCTTTGAAGGGCCGAAAGTTGATCGAGTGCCTTTCAAAGCCTGGATTAAATACAGGTGACTGGCTACCAGCTGATGAGAGACCATCTGGAAGGTTGTTTACGGCTGGACTACCATTTGAGGCACTGTGGTCATGGTCACAGTCGGAAATTGTGCAGTTCTAATGATGATTTCCTCTTTGAGGACATGCCCCACTTTTGGAGCAGATTCGTACTCCCTGTGGTGGCTTTGGTAATGACTTCTTGGACCACTTCCTGTGAAAAAGGGTCTACGCCCCAGATACATGATGAAATCAGTTTCTGGTTCGTGTTTCACCGTTGTTACAGCAAACACATGCTCTCTACCGGTCTTTTTTTGACCTGAGAAGAGCCTACAAATCCATCACAAAGGTGGGGCGTTATTAAACTTCTGCACACATTTCTAAGCAGTTCTGATGAGACAGGGAGGTGGCAAGACTATCTTCCATCTCCTGTTCCCTTATCAAAGGATGGTTTGGCAACTTTGGAAGGCTCTCATTTAAAGTGCTGGCCTGCTATCTCCGGATCCAACCTCGAGACAGAGAAGGTTAGATGTACCTGATTCCACTTTTCCTTGCAGGTGGGCGTAGCTAGAGATAATGGTTTGCATTTCTCTAGGATTGGGCAAGGTTTTTCCTCTTCGAATGTTCTCATGACACAGTCTAGGGGTTTCCCCGAAAGGGGAAAGACTCAGAAGTAAGGAGCAAGAAGGTTGGATGCTTCCAGCTCAATGCTGAGACTTTGAAGTAGTATATCCGGCCCCTTTCTTGGTCTTGGTAAGGATGGCTTGCGCCTTGTCATGTTCGAAGACAATGACTTCCTTCGGTATAGTCTCCTCACGAGATGTAGGTTCATATCGCAGTCTCACGTAGCAATCTGAGTATGCTGAAAGCTGAGCCAGAATTGAATCTCTTCAAGGAGATTGGGCCCCAACTTCTAGGAGATATAAAGCTTTCCATTCAACAGGGGTATGTGTTCCGTCTACCTCCAAGGGTTGGTTTGGAGCAGTGAGGGAGGTCAGATGTTTGAAGGGGCTTAGCGGAGCCCCTAGAAGTGCCAGGGCTTTTCTTTCCTTTTACCTCTCTTTTCATATCTTTGAGATCTTGCTTATTCTCCTCCCGTTCCTTCCGGAACAAAGTCAATGTCTGCTGGATCGACTCCGGGAGTGTTTTGCTCCTGCCAACCTGTCTAGCCAGTTGGGGAGATGGGGCTGAAGAAGTTGACGGAATAAGTTGATTTGCCGGCAGAGTGAGCTGAGGGACCTCAGTCACCGTCAAAACGGTCCCTTCTTCCTCCGTGGGTGGTTGAATCACTCCTTATTCAGGGTCTTCTAGCAGTAGGTCCTGTCCGGTGTCAGTGGACACCTTAGACATCCGATCTAGGTGGATGTCCAAGCTTTTTAGTGCCTGTTGATATCCGTGTCCACTGTCTGTTGGATAGAGGGATGCTGGACCTGTGCCTAAGGCACAAACGTATTCGATTGAGCCTCAGGGAACAGTAGGCACTACAAAGATTTGTTAGGTTGGTAAGGTCCAGGAAAGCTCTTCTGGAAGCCTCATACTCACCTTTGGTGGGTTTCCCTTGCTGAATCCCTTGACTTTGTAGTGTCAGGGATATCTTTACGAAGCCGTCGGTCAGCAGGTCAGGTGATTGGAGCAACCTTTCGGGTCCCTGAATCTCAGGGATGCAGATACGATACAGCAGGGGCATATAACCTGTACATTGTATGCCCTCAAAAGTCCTTACTCTTGTGGTTGCAGAATACAATTGTACACTTCACCATTGTCTCCTCCTGTAAGGGAGAAAAGGGTGAATGAGTACTAAGTTCTTTATATCATTGATATAATATATGCTTAAAATACGGGTCCTAGTACCTCAGGGATCCGGATACGATGCAGCAGGGGGCATGAGACCTGCACATCTTGTGGCCACAAAAGTCCCTACCTTTGTGGTTGCAGAACAGGACTGCACACTTCACCTTAGCTTCTTCCTGTAAGCAGAGAAAGAGTGAAATGAGTATGGGGTAATATATCTCACTGATAAATTTACACATGCATAAATAGTACATTTTACTATTATTTATCATAGCTTAGGATAGTAAGCTAGAAAAGAAGTAGAAAAGACACATATCTGGGTTTCACCTCCAGGAAATTGCTGTGACCTCCTACAATAATAATATTTTTAGTTTCCTTATCAGAGAAAATGCAGAGTGGAATAACTCTCATACATAGAGTCGGAGTCAGTGGATACTAACACTAACTCCACCACTTGTAAAATATCAATACTAACAGGTAATCATTGGTGTTCCGATGATCTAAGATTCATCAGAATGTTGAAAGTATACTTCAACTCAACATTTTTTTAAAACGGTCTCAGCAATGGACTGTGAAAGGATACACAGAGTAGGTTAGAATTTTCATACTACTCTATCATTATATAGTGTAGATTTCTAACTGCTGTATTCTTATACTGCAGGAATACTGGCTACTGTATTGTCTTATAATGTTGTTTTGCCGGTATGCTACCGTATTAGGCTAGTACCTGGTGGCACTAGGTGAAAGAGCGAAAGAAAGAATGAAAAGAAGGACTACTGTATTATTATAGTTAAGTGTGATAATTAGGGGTATAGGGACTACTGTCTCTACTGCCTTCTTTCTAGAAAGAGGATTCAAATGGAATGGGAGGAATACATTGATTCTAGCTTCCATACAGCCACAATTTCTGTTGCC
>NC_090744.1:8550382-8552483 GCF_036898095.1 Palaemon carinicauda | reverse complement strand
ATTCATTGACTTTTTAGTAGTTCTAGTCAATAAAATATATAATAATCTTATCTGTCCTTAGTTACAAATAAGACAAAACATAAGTGAATGACATTAATAAAGGGAAAAATTTATATTTTATACATTTCGACGAATGACAATGAAAATAAAATTTCATAATTTCCAGCTTTTTACATAACAGTTAATCGCTGCAAGTTTCATTAGCCTACTCTACGATTAGTATTGTGGCCAGGAAGTTTTTCCCAAACAAATACACACACAAACAAATTATAAACACACAAACAAAGAGGAAAAAACACAACCTTCGTTGAAAGTAGGAATCACAGAATTGAAAGATACTAATGATATATGAAAAAAAAACTATAAAGGCCCCAGTAATTATTGTACAGGCGTAGGAGAATAAAAACAAACAGTTCAATTGCTTAACAGTACATAAGAAAAGTATTAAAATTAAAAGGTCTTGCGGAATATGTCAGATTATATGATAGAGCTGCATATAATGATTTGTTTCTTTCTAAGAAATTTAAACGGTCGATAGATACTTATTGTTAGGTTTCCATTTATAAGAGTATGTTGATACATAAACTAATACGTATTTGAATTAATGGAGAGAGAGAGAGAGAGAGAGAGAGAGAGAGAGAGAGAGAGAGAGAGAGAGAGTTGAAATCAATTAATGCATATTCTTACATTACCATATATAAGATTATATTGACATAAACTAATACATATATGCCTAGATTGAGAGAAAGAGAGAGAGAGAGAGAGAGAGAGAGAGAGAGAGAGAGAGAGAGAGAGAGAGAGAGAAGTTGAAATCAATAGATTCTTATACTTATATTGCCATATATAAGATTATATTGACATATAACCTAATACACATATGCCTAAATTGAGAGAGAGAGAGAGAGAGAGAGAGAGAGAGAGAGAGAGAGAGAGAGAGAGAGAGGAGTTTTGAAATATAATTAAAAATCTAAATAGTGAATCATAATGAGGATCCCCCATAAAGAGTCATAGTTAAAACCAAAATGAATTGAACTGCCTTTCGAATTCATCCTCCTATAATAACAAGAATCCTTCCAAAACAGTAAACTATTCAGAAGGACAAAAACAACGTACCCAGAGAGTAAAGAAATCTAGCATTCAGGCTTCCATAAATATTTAACTTTGCTGCATCTAGAGTAAGGGATTTTCTTTGCCTACTTTATTATTTCCCCAATAATTCGGGGCTTTGAGAAGATTTTCTTCTCTCTGAATTTTTCAGCAATTTTGATATCTCAGTATTTCTTTATACTGTTTGAATTAGGAAGTTTTTTTGCCTATATTATCTAGTAATGTTCTTAATCATTTTGTAAATAATATTTCTAATAATTTTTTTAAATAATAATAATTTAAAATAATTTTAATAATAATAATAATAATAATAATAATAATAATAATAATAATAATAATAATAATAATAATAATAATAATAATAATAATAATAATAATGACAATTTAAATTTTTTTAAATAATAATAGTGAGTTAATGATAATGTTAATATCAATATTGATTTCAATAATAATAGTAGTTTAAACGATTCTAATAATGATAAACTAATATAGATTATCAGATACTGTTTTTTTTTTTTTTAATGAATTCCATTAATATTCTTCATGAAAACATGTCATAAGAAATATTTGATATGAGATAAAATAATGTTTTTGATAATATCAATAATAATATTTTTGATAAATTGAATATTAATAGTAAATTATAAAAAAAAAACATAAATAATAACTTAATAATATTTCTAACATCAATAATAATTTTATCAAAAATAATTTAAACAATTTCAATAATGATAATGAATAATAATAATATTAATATAAATAAAACTTAATACTCATGAAAACTACCATTTATTTTCATTTCATAACCAATGTGGGTCTAGGATATTTCTAGTTATTGTAGAAGAAGCCTAAATATATAAATCCATTTTTGTTTTAAAAAGATTATAAGGCCAGGCAATAGATAAGGGATATTTTTTTTTTTCAATTTTCTCCCTCCCAAAACTTTTTTTTACGGTCCAAAAATGCTTAAGGTTCAGCCCCCTCCAAAAACCTT
>NC_090744.1:8522882-8532882 GCF_036898095.1 Palaemon carinicauda | reverse complement strand
CTCTCTCTCTCTCTCTCCTCTCTCTCTCTCTCTCTCTCTCTCTCTCTATATATATATATATATATATAATTATATATTATATAATATATATATAGAATGGATTTTGAGCAAAGCGAAAAATCTATTTTTGGGTGATATCGCCATGTCGTCCTGATGGATGGTTCCTTTAGGCAGCTTTGTAAGGGATATTTGGCTACAGTGATACTCCAGAGAATTAACCACAGGTTTCCAGAATTCTAACTCCTAGCGCGAGTATCCTTAATATAACTTTTAAGGATATCATATAATATCAGGGGACATATTTCTTGATACGGACACATCGCAATCTTCACCCAGAATAGATTTTTCTCTCTGAAGGGGATGAGTGGCTAAATTGAAGGGGAGCCGCTATAAAGGTTACCCAGTGGATCCCCTCCCTAGTACTACTATGGCGTAACTATTCCTTGTTGCATTTAAGCATGGATAGCCGCAGATAGAGTAGTTTTGGGTGGGGTCCTTCGTTTCATAGTTGTATACTCCTTTTCGAAAGACGGGAGGGTCCAAATCCGTTTTTTTGGGCTCAGCCATGGCGTCCTAATGGAAGCTTACTAGAGAAATTACTTGAAAGTACTATATCTGTGGATTTGCATAAGTGCCTTTACTTTGAATGAGTTCCTTATATGGTTTCCTAGACCTTTATATATGACATTACCGTTATTTGCCCTATCCACTAAGCTTAGAACTAGCTTAGGGCTTGCTGCCCCCTGCAGGAAGGTGTCGACTTCGTTTTTTGGGCTCAGCCATGTCGTCCTAATGGAAGCTTACTAGAGAATTACTTGAAAGTACTATATCTGTGGATTTGTATAGAATGCCTTTACTTTGAATGGGGTCCTTATATGAATCTCCTAGACCTTTATATATTGACATTACCGTTATTTGCCCTATCACTAAGCTTGGAACTAGCTTAGGGCTTGCTGCCCCCTGCAGGGAAGGTGTCGACTTCGACTATAAGGATTCAAAGTTTGTATTTCCATAGGGACGGACGGTAAATCTTAGAGATTACATTTTTTTTATCCCCTTGGACATCTGTACGCTGATTTCAAGTTGGGCCCTTCTAGGGTTTAATTAAAACTCTAGTATACTTTATTCGTCTGTAACTGAGATAGCAGCAGTAAGACGCAAATATGTTTAGTAATTTTACCTTGTAACTAGATTGTCAATTGTAGTTACAAACAGGTATGAATCTGATCCAGCATTGAAAACACATCAGGGTCCATATTTTCTCCTGTCGGAAAATTATGTAATTTTATCGAAATAATGCCACTCAATGGAGATGTGAAACCAGATCTGACTGATTTGTACAGATTTTGGAAATGCATGAAAACCATGATGCAACATTCACTTGGCACTGGTGTTATCGGTCAGATATGCACCTATATGGAACAGTGTGTTAATCATTGTTGTGATTTGCACTTGAGTGTAAATGTACCCATGCACCCGATGCACTGGAAAGTCCCAAATTTGTTCACTGTTCATCGCAGGCTTAGACGACAGGTTTTTTTAAAACCACCCGCCGCCACCACAACATGTCTTATTTTATGTACTTGCTTCGTATAGTGTTGGAAGGAGTCCCGTGAAGAAGCAATTTTCTTAGGATCATGAAGTGCGGGTGAGCTGTCAGGATCCGCTCTGTGAATAAGTAGGTGAGCATTGCTCTCAGTTATTTTAGGGATAGATTTTGATCCTGAGGTTTTGCCTTAGAAGAGATCTCCTTCCTTGAAGTCTGAAGTTCTACGAAAATAGACTTTAAAACACCCCAATGGGCATAGGGAGACATCTTCTTCAGTGGTCAGATTCTCCAAGGAGCCTACCTTTTGGTGGGCAGCACGTTTTTGGCATTTAAGTAGGATCGGGGAAAGGATTCAGTTCTCCCTCTTCTGTGAACTGAATATGGCCTACATCCCTGATAGGGCCAATATATCACTAACTCTAGCCCCTGAGGCTATTGCGAACAGAAAATTGACTTTCTGTGTTAGCTCTTTTAGAGGACAATCTTCATTGTTTAGGTTCGAAGCATAGTGCAAGACTTTGACCAACGCCCATGTAATGGGCTTTGGAGGTGTTGCCGGCTTGGATCGAGTGCATGCTTTGGTACCTTAAAAGGGGTTCGCTTATGAGGTTCGTCTCAAAGGCGTATAGAAGAGGTCTAGTCAGGGCCGATTTACACGTGATTATCGTAGTGGAAGTCAGGCCTCGTTCAAGTAGGTAAAGGAAGAAAGAGAGACAGAAACCTGTTGAAATTTCTGTTAGTCCCCTTGTTTTCACGAGGGTTACCCCTTTCTTCCAAGACAATCCACATTGTCTCCTGGTTGGACTTGACTTGTACTCTACAATGAAGTTGGCCACATTCTTCGAGATCCCAAACTTTTGTTCGCTGCTAGGGCGAAAAATTCATGAGATGGATGATAGTTGGTTCTCGAGGATGAAATGTAACAGCCGACTTCTGCACCAGTTTGGATAAAACTGGGCATGGCAGAGGAAACAGCTATAGTTTCAATTCTAGAACTAGAGGAAACCAATTGTTTTTGGCCCATTTGGGGGCCACTACAAGGAGCTGTTCCTCTTCAGGCTACTAGCTTGACGAGGACTTTTAGCAGGAGACTGGTTGGTGGAGACAGATAAATTCGATTCCATCCATTCCAGTCGAGAAGCATGACGTCTATGACTTCTGCTTAAGGTTCTCGTAAGGGCTACTTAACGAGGTAGTTTTTTGTTGTCGCTCATTGCGAAGAGGTCTATCTGCAGTTCCGGGACTTTTAACGAAAATAAAGGCGAATGAGTCTGCGTCTATGGACCATTCTCTCTCTATCGGCTTTCGCCTGGGTAGAGCATCCGTCATCACATCGCGGAACCCTTGTAGTTGAACTGCTTGATCAATACCATCTTCTCTTCCTCACCAGGTGGAAGATGGCTAACATCACATGGTTGATGTAAGGTGAACATGAGCCTTGTCGATTAGACATATTACTATCACCTCGTTGTTGAGAGCCAATCTGATGTGGACTGTTCTGCGAGGGGATAGTCTCCTCAACGTCAGGAGGACTGTCATAGCCTCCGAGATGTTAATGTGAAAGTTCTTTGACCTGGAATGATCAATTTCTTGCCCTTTCCTTTCATGCGGACGGTCTCCCCCATTCTTTCAGGGAGGCTTCCGTGTGCATCGCCACTGATGTTTGTGGTGGTTGCAAAAGAATTGTCTGTGCTAGGCTCTTATTCGTTGACCACGGCTTTAATGGCATGCGCAGTTGGGTCGATGTCAACCTTGTTGATCTCTTCGAGCGTTTGATGCGTATCTTCTCCAGACTCCTGAGCACATCCTTTGGCTGTGCTTCTAGCACCGGGTCTGTCACTACTGCGAACTGGAGAGAGCCCAGTACTCTTTCCTGTTGATATTTTGAAATCCTCTTGTGTTGGATTAGTCTCTTGACAGATGCCGCTATTTCTCTCCTCTTCTTTAATAGAATGGAGAGGTGGTGTGACTGCAAGTTCCTACAGATTCCTAACCATTGAAACTTGTGAGGTGGAGAAAGGCAAGACTCTAACTATTGATCTTGAGGCCCAGGTGTTCCAGGAACTGTATCACCTTTCCGGCTGCTTGCAGACAAGTAGACTTGGATGCTGCCCGCACCCGCAAATCGACCTGTCATGGTACTACCTGTACTCCTTTGGAGCGTAGGTGCTGGATGATCGTGTGTGTTAGCTTTGTGAATACCTTTGAGGCTATGTTTAGTCCAAAGGGCATGGCTGTGAAGACAAATTTGGTCTTCTGTAGTCTTAATCTTAGATAAGAGGAGAGCGGGCGACAGACTGGTAGGTGCCAGTAAGCATCTGCCAGGTCTATTGAGAGTGTATACGCCCCTTTTTGGTAGAAGAGTCCTTAACCTTATGTGTTGCACTGTAAGCATCCGGAACTTGTTGCTCTCGATGAGCTTGATGAGTGGAGACAAGTCTAGAATGACTCTGGGTTTGTCCGAGTCTTTCTTGGGAACACAAAACAGCCTTCCCTGGAATTTTGATGGACTTCGCTTTCCTCATTACCTTCTTGTTCAAGGGTTTTGAGGCATTTTCTTCCAATAAGGGGGAAGTGTTTGAAGAATTTTGGAAAGGTGGATTTTTGTTCCATTCCCAACCAAGTCCATTCGTAATTTGGCTGTGAACCCAGGGATCGAAGGTCCAATGATCCCGAAAGTAGGAAAGTATACCTCCTACCTGGAACCTCTCATTGTTTAGAGGTTCCTGAGGACATGTTTCCGTGACAACGTCCTCCTCCACCCTTGGGGGATTTCCGGAGGATCCTCTTTTTGGGCCCTTACCTTTGTAGGGCCGAAAGTTGGTCGAGTGCCTTTCAAAGCCTGGATTAAATACAGGTGACTGGATACCAGCTGATGAGAGACCATCTGGAAGGTGGTTTACGGCTGGACTACCATTTGAGGCACTGTGGTCATGGTCACGGTCGGAAATTGTGCAGTTCTAATGATGATTTCCTCTTTGAGGACATGCCCCACTTTTGAAGCAGGTTCGTACTCTCTGTGGTGGCTTTGGTAATGACTTCTTGGACTACTTCCTGTGAAAAAGGGTCTACGCCCCAGATACATGATGAAATCAGTTTCTGGTTCGTGTTTCACCGTTGTTACAGCAAACACATGCTCTCTACCGGTCTTTTTTTAACCTGAGAAGAGCCTACAAATCCATCACAAGGGTGGGGCGTTATTAAACTTCTGCACACATTTCTAAGCAGTTCTGATGAGACAGGGAGGCGGCAAGACTATCTTTCATCTCCTGTTCCCTTATCAAAGGATGGTTTGGCAACTTTGGAAGGCTCTCATTTAAACTGCTGGCCTGCTATCTCCGGATTCAACCTCGAGACGGAGAAGGTTAGATGTACCTCGTTTCACTTCTCCTCACTGGTGGGCGTAGCTAGAGATAATGGTTTGCATTTCTCTAGGATTGGGCAAGGTTTTTCTTCTTCGACTGTTCTCATGACACAGTCTAGGGCTTTCCCCAAAAGGGGAAGACTCAGAAGTAAGGAGCAAGAAGGTTGGATGCTTTCAGCTCAATGCTGAGACTTTGAAGTAGTATATCCGGCTCCTTTCTGGGTCTTGGTAAGGATGGCTTGTTCCTTGTCATGTTCGAAGACAATGACTTCCTTCGGTATAGTCTCCTCACGAGATGTAGGTTCATCTCGCAGTCTCACGTAGCAATCTGAGTACGCTGAAAGCTGAGCCAGAATTGAAGCTCTTCAAGGAGATTGGGCCCCAACTTCTAGGAGATATAAAGCTTTCCATTCAACCTGGGTATATGTTCCGTCTACCTCCAAGGGTTGGTTTGGAGCAGTGAGGGAAGTCAGATGTTTTAAAGGGCTTAGCGGAGCCCCTGTAAGCGCCAGGGTATTTCTTTCCTTGTACCTCTCTTTTCATCTCTTTGAGATCTTGCTTATTCTCCTCCCGTTCCTTCCGGAACAATGTCAATGTCTGCTAGATCGACTCTAGGAGCGTTTTGCTCCTGCCGACCTGTCTAGCCAGTTAGGGAGTTGCGGCTGAAGAGGGTGACGGAATAAGTTGATATGCCGGCATAGTGAGCTGAGGGACCTCAGTCACCGTCAAAACGGATTCCTCTTCCTCCGTGGGTGGTTGAATCACTCCTTATTCAGGGCCTTCTAGCAGTAGGTCCTGTCCGGTGTCAGTGGACACCTTTGACATCCGATCTAGGTGGATGTCCAAGCTTTTCAGTGCCTGTTGATATCCGTGTCCACTGTCTGTTGGATAGAGGGATGCTGGACCTGTGCCTGAGGCACAAACGTATTCGATTGAGCCTCAGGGAACAGTAGGCACTACAAAGATTTGTTAGGTAGGTAAGGTCCACGAGAGCTCTTCTGGAAGCCTCATACTCACCTTTGGTGGGTTTCCCTTGCTGAATCCCTTGACTTTGTAGTGTCAGGGATATCTTTACGAAGCCGTCGGTCAGCAGGTCAGGCGATTGGAGCAACCTTTCGGGTCCCAGAACCTCAGGGATCCAGATACGATACAGCAGGGGCATATAACCTGTACATTGTATGCCCTCAAAAGTCCTTACTCTTGTGGTTGCAGAATACAATTGTACACTTCACCATTGGCTCCTCCTGTAAGGGAGAAAAGGGTGAATGAGTACTAGGTTCTTTATATCATTGATATAATATATGCTTAAAATACGGGTCCCAATACCTCAGGGATCCGGATACGATGCAGCAGGGGGCATGAGACCTGCACATCTTGTGGCCACAAAAGTCCCTACTTTTGTAGTTGCAGAACAGGACTGCACACTTCACCTTAGCTTCCTCCTGTAAGCAGAGAAAGAGTGAAATGAGTATAGGGTAATATATCTCACTGATAAATTTACACATGCATAGATAGTATATTTTACTATTATTTATCATAGCTTAGGATAGTAAGCTAGAAAAGAAGTAGAAAAGACACATCTGGGTTTCACCTCCAGGAAATTTTTGTGACCTCCTACAATAATATTATTTTTAGTTTCCTTATCAGGGAAAATGAAGAGTGGAATAACTCTCCTACATAGAGTCGGAGTCAGTGGATACTAACATTAACTCCACCACTTGTAAAATATCAATATTGACAGGTAATCATTGGTGTTCCAGTGATCTAGGATTCATCAGAATGTTAAAGTTATACTTCAACTTAACATTTTTTTTTAAATGGTCTCAGCAATGGACTGTGAAAGGATACACAGAGTAGGTTGGAAATTTAATACTACTGTATCATTATATACTGTAGATTTCTAACTGCTGTATTGTTATACTACAGGAATACTAGCTACTGTATTGTCTTATACTGTTGTTTTGCCGGTATGCTACCGTTTTGGCTAGTACCTAGTGGCACAAGGTGACAGAGAGAAAGAATGGAAAGAAGGACTACTCTATCATTATAGTTTAGTATAATAATTAGGGGTATAGGGACTACTGTCTCTACTGCCTTCTTTCCAGAAGGAGGATTCAAATGGAATGGGAGGAATACATTGATTCTAGCTTCCATCCAGCCACAATTTCTGTTGCCAGCTGTATCGACAGTTACAGGGTTTTTGGATGGCAGTCCAAGAGAGGACTGAAGAATAATCCAAATTTGTGATGGGTTTCCCACCGGCAGCTGTCAGGACCAGATCAACCTTTCCCGGAGCATTGCTTCCGTTAGGCAGATGGTCGAAGCTGCAACCTAACCGCCTTTGTCGGAGCCCAGCTGGTAACCCAGTCAGCCCGGCAAGTGGGGTGATTGTAGAATACTGGCCCCAAGAATCGTGACGGCCTAGACAGAAGGGGAAGGGAAAGGGTCTTATATTTTACAGAGAAAGTTGGCAGCAGGTATGCCTCCTACTTTCGGCTGCAAATCAAGGAAACATAGTTTCCTATATCAGCGCCGTATTGGCTGGCAGAGGAATAACGATTCCTTAGCCTGAGACATTGCCGGATATAAGACATGTCTCTAGTCCACAAGGGAGAGAGGTGGCGGCCATTATACAACCCACTTTCGGTTGTGGCCTAGGGAATCCGAACTTCCTATGCCGGCAACGATGTAACCGGCAGGGGAATGACTATTCCCCTATCGGTAGCGTTGCCGGCAACAAAACAGAATACCCTGAGTTACTGTCGTATTTCAAAGCCGGGATACTCGCCGACAAAGAAGATCGACAGAAAACACTATCCAAGTCAAGCCGGAGTACACTACTCGATGGCGATGACAGAAGATAGGGTTGTCGCCGGGGCTGGTGGCACTCAGGGGGAAGGAAGGGTTTATCCTCATTCCTCTAAAAGAGAAGTGTATCGAATTATGCTAGTAATTCTAGGAGATATCTATATCTCCAACCGAATTAATTAAAACGATACAAGAGGTTAAACTAGGAATAGCGTTACTAAAGTACACTAAAACGAGTTAGGTTAGCCTAACCCGGGTAGGGCTCTCGGCTACGCTAGTACCGCTAAGGCCCTATCGTATACAATAGAAACGTTTATTAGGAAGAGGAAATATTACATGTGTAAAGCTTATCTTTACTAGTATAATTTTGCCTAACTAGCTAGAGCAGGGGTGGCCAACCTTTTGTTTCCCATGCAACAAATTTTTCCACTTCAAATTCAGATGCACCACCCTAACCTTAACCCCCTTTCAATCCTTTAAGTGTGGTGATTTGGACATATTTGCTGGTTATACATATAATCATATATATATATATATATATATATATATATATATATATATATATATATACATATATATATATATATATATATATATATATATATATATATATATATGTATATGGGTGTGTTTGTGTGTGTGTATATATTTATATATACAGTATATATGCATATATATACAGTATGTATATATATATATATATATATATATATATATATATATATATATATATATATATATATATGTGTGTGTGTGTGTGTGTGTGTGTATATATATACACACACACACACATAAATATATATATATATATATATATATATATATATATATATATATATATATATATATATATATATATATATATATATGATCGTGTGGACAGATGTAGCAGTTGTAAAGGAAAAGATTTAACATGAATACAAAGTAAACTGTACTTACTTTATTGACACTGAATTTTCATTGATAATATTCATTAGTTTTTCCTGAATGTACTAATAAAAATATATGAACATAATTAGTAGTTTTAAAGAAAAGTAATTTCACATGCAGGAAAAATAAACAATTATGTTTAATGAGACTTTTGACTTTGCTTTGCTTTCACGAAATCTGTAATATTAGGAGTTAAATTAGTAACTGAGAGCAGCAGACAGTTCTTCGGATTTGAATACGATAGTCGCGACCTCAGTTTGTTCTTGATCTTTTTCATGGAGGAAAATATTTGCTGGTATCAATTGTTCCAAAGTGACAGTCATAACTTTGGGCAAATGTTCTCAATTTGGGAAATGTTCACTTTATAATAATTGCCAAAAATTAAGCAAAAAAGGAAAATCGATTCGGTTTATAAAGAAGTTTTCATGGTATGATTTTCAATACAATTGGTGTCGTATTAGAGGAGAAAAAATGTACCTAAATTTGTTTTTTTAAATAATTATTTTTGCTTTTTAAATCATGATTTTTGCTAATAACTCAAAACGTTTTTGACCAAATGACTTGAAACTTGTATATGATGAAGGTATTATGTGTCTCAACTCTAAAACATATATAGAAACGGTATATTTTGAATAATTAGAAAAAAATCCAGGACATAACAGACGGTCCCCTTAAATTCTTTTTGTATTTTTTTCCCTTGAAATCAGTATTATTGTTAGTATTATTATTTCTTTTTAGGAGCAGGCATATTTTTTTCTTTTATTATATGTGGGGTATAGTGCGCCACTTGTAATCGTGCAATGCGCCACTGTTGGCGCATGCGCCATAGGTTGGCCACCCCTGAGCTAGAGCTTCTTTATAGCTAATTACCGGGAACGTCGTACTACTTACTAAATAAAGCATTTATGGCGTACGACAGCAGTCTTTAAGTGGCCGCCTCCGGGAATAGCAGTGCTCCGCATAACACAACCAAATTATGTTAATTTAACTGTGAGAAGGGAGCCAAAAATCATACAAAAGAAAGATTAAATACTCAACTTTCCAAAGGATGAAGATGCTGGATATTGCATGGTAATATTCCTTAAAAACAGTAACAACACCGAGAGCAAGTGAGAGAAACACCGTGCTTAAATGGCTACTTTTAAAGGAATGGTTATGCCATAGTAGTACTGGGAGGGGATCCACCACATAACCTTGATAACGGTTCCCCTTCAATTTCGCCCCTCTTCCCCCTCGGAGCGGAAAATCTATTCGGGGGGAAGATTGCCATGTGTCGTATGACGACATACGTCCCCTGATATTATGCGATATCCTTAAAAGTTATATTAAGGATACTCGCGCCAGGAGTT
>NC_090744.1:8479134-8491634 GCF_036898095.1 Palaemon carinicauda | reverse complement strand
CACACACACACACACACACACACACACATATATATATATATATATATATATATATATATATATATATATATATATATATATGCATATCAACGGCTAAGTAAATAAAAATAAGCTTTTTCGTGAGGTCATCAATGTCCCATTAGAAATCTATTATACTTAAAGAGATGATTACATGAAATTCTATGTTGAAAAATAGCATTATCATATATATGTATATATATATATATATATATATATATGCATATATATACATATATACATATATGTACATATATATATATATATATATATATATATATATATATATATATTTATGCATATATATATATATATATATATATATATATATATATATATATATATATAAATATACTGTATACATACATACATACACACATATACACATATATATATATATATGTACATATACACATATATATATATATATATATATATATATATATATATATATATATATATATATATATATATATATATATATATATATATATTTATGCATATGTACATATATATATATATATGTGTGTATATGTGTGTATGTATGTATGTATGTATACAGTATATTTTTATATATATATATATATATATATATATATATATATATATTTATATATATATATATGCATAAATATATATATATATATATATATATATATATATATATATATATATATATATATATATATATATATATATGTACATATATGTATATATGTATATATATGCATATATATATATATATATATATATATATATATATATATATATATATATATATATGTATATATATATGATAATACTATTTTTCAACATAGAATTTCATGTAATCATCTCTTTAAGTATAATAGATTTCTAATGGGACATTGATGACCTCACGAAAAAGCTTATTTTTATTTACTTAGCCGTTGATATGCATATATATATATATATATATATATATATATATATATATATATGTATATATATATATATATATATGTGTGTGTGTGTGTGTGGTGTGTGTGTGTGTATATATGCATATATATATATATATATATATATATATATATATATATATATATATATACTGTATACATACATACATACACACATATACATATATATATATATATATATATATATATATATATATATATATATACATATACATATATATATATACATATATATATATATATATATATATATATATATATATATATATATATATATATATATATATATATATGTATACAGTATATATTTATATATATGCATATATATGTATATATATACATACATATATATATATATATAAATTTATATATATATATATATATATATATATATATATATATATATATATATACATATATATATGCATAAGTGCGCGTGTATACTAAATAGTAAAAATACAAGGAAATGTAAACTATAGTTATAATCATATTAACTGTCAATCATATGTCACTGGGTATATTCCTAATTCGGATATGCTCATTTTATTTCTCTAATGTTATAGAATTTCAGGCATATTAAAAAAGGATGTTACTATGATTTTATGTTTGAAGAACAATATATATGAATTTGATTCATACCCATATACATATACATAGACATAATACATATTCAAAGGTTTAAAGGTCGCTCATGAATGGCAGAGGCAAGGAAAGTAACATTGCTATATCGAGCAGGACGATGGTGTAGAGACTGACCATATATAAATATGATCAGCGCCCAAGACCTCTCTCCACTCAAGCTAGGGCCAAGGAGGGCCAGTCTAAGGCTGCTAATAACTCAGCATATAAACCTATAGGCTCCCGTAAACAGCCTATCCTTAGCTCACAAGGATGGTGAGGTGGCAGCTACCAAAGAAATTAATGAGTTTGAGCAGGACTCGAACCCCAGTCAGACGATAACCGGTCAGGGATATCACCACATGGGCCACCACAACATATACATATACTGTACATATGCATACACATATTCAAATGGAAGTGTAGAATCTGAAAACAGTTATCTGTCCGTACTTTCGTAAGATCATCTTAATCTAGATCAACACACAATGATTTGTGAAATATGAGAATTAAGTAGATTTAGACCTTGTTCATCATCGTGGTTTGGTAGATCTTGTTATAAATAGCAGCCCATTAATCGCCTTGATTTATAGCTACGCTGTATATTGAGAAGGACCAGTTCTGTATTTATCATCTCAGGAATTATATTTCCCTCTCTCAACATCGTATGAAACATTACAAAGGATTTGTTGAGGAACGTTATGAGGTCTTAAGCTTCCGTCATCTAGAATGTATGCAAGCGAGCCGGTAGGAGGGGACTGGGAGACGAGTCGAATGCAACTAACTTTATTCGGACGGAGCATGTATATATATACAACCCATTTTAGTCAAGAACGGCACAAAAATTTAAACATAATGATGCAGGAACATAAGGGCATAAACAGGTTATCAGTGAGAGGAGAGAGCGGGGAAAAAGAAAAAAAAAGTAAATACCGTTACAGTGTAAGAGCGTGTGTTATACGTACGATACAAGTGATAATGAAGGCTGTACAATGCTCATTAAAATAAGGTCATAGTTTTTATTGATACTTTACTTACGTATTACTGCATTACAATTTTTCAGTGGCTACTTTCAATTTTAAGTTTAAAAGTCGGTCATGACTAGCAGAGGCAAGGGAGAGTGCCAACGTCTTAGTAGGAGAATGCTTTAGAAACTGACTATATATACATATGATCAGTACTGAACTCCCTCTGCATCAAAGCTAGGATCAGGAAGGGCCAGACAATGGCTGCTGATGAATCAGCAGGTAGACCTATAGGCTCCATCAAACTTCTCGTCCTGAGCTCACAAGGATGGTGAGGTTGCAGACACAACAGGAAACTATCAAGCATGAGTGGTATCTCCAATTCCAGTCTTTCAGATTCCTAGGCAAGGACATTTTCAATAGGTTAAGGGTAGAAAAGATTATTTAGCTATGGTAAATAACTCATGTAGGGGTACACTTCAAAATGAAATCATACTTCTCTAGTCCTAGGTAGTGCCATAGCCTCTTCCTTTGTTTGGGATTTGGGAGTTCACTTATTCACACTAGTCTATCTGCTTCCTTATTTCCTTTCCTCGCAGGGTTATTTATCCTGTTGGAGCCCTTGGGTTTGTAGCATCCTGCTTTCCCAACTAGGGTTGTAGCTTACAGATCATAATAATAATAATAATAATAATAATAATAATAATAATAATAATAATAATAATAATTATTATTATTATTATTATTATTATTATTATTATTATTATTATGATCTCTAAGCTACAACCCTAGTTGGAAAAGCAGGATGCTACAAGCCCAAGGGCTCCAACAGGATAAATAGCCCTGCGAGGAAAGGAAGTCAGGAAGCAGATAGAATAGTGTGCATGAGTGCATGAGTCAAAACAAGAAATTAATCAAAGTACAACAACAAGAACTGAATGAATTTCGTGTCTAGAGTTGAAATTCATCTTCTTCCAATTTGCAGATTAAAAGGAAATATTTCAGTCGTTGACTTTGGAAAGGGTTCACCCTATCAAAACACACACACACATACACACACACACACTCTCTCTCTCTCTCTCTCTCTCTCTCTCTCTCTCTCTCTCAGAATATCAGACACATCGTTCGTATTGTCTTTTCCTTGGTAAGGCAAACTCTCTCTCTCTCTCTCTCTCTCTCTCTCTCTCTCTCTCTCTCTCTCTCTCAAATCAGAGAGAGAGAGAGAGAGAGAGAGAGAGAGAGAGAGAGAGAGAGAGAGAGAGAGAGAGACCAATTTTGCGTCACATCGTTCGTATTGTCCCTTCTTGGCAAGGAAAACATTCTCTCTCTCTCTCTCTCTCTCTCTCTCTCTCTCTCTCTCTCTCTCTCTCTCTCTCTCTCTCTGAATATCAGACACTTCGTTCGTATTGTCTTTTCCTTGGTAAGGAAAACTCTCTCTCTCTCTCTCTCTCTCTCTCTCTCTCTCTCTTTCTCAAAATATCAGAGAGAGAGAGAGAGAGAGAGAGAGAGAGAGAGAGAGAGAGAGGGACCAATTTTGCGTCACATCGTTCGTATTGTCCCTTCTTGGCAAGGAAAACATCTCTCTCTCTCTCTCTCTCTCTCTCTCTCTCTCTCTCTCTCTCTCTCTCTCTCTCTCTCTCTCTCTCTCTCTCTCAATATCACTTCGTTCGTATTGTCTTTTCCTTGGTATGGAAAACTCTCTCTCTCTCTCTCTCTCTCTCTCTCTCTCTCTCTCTCTCTCTCTCTCAAAATATCAGAGAAAGAGAGAGAGAGAGAGAGAGAGAGAGAGAGAGAGAGAGAGAAAGACCAATTTTGCGTCACATCGTTCGTATTGTCCCTTCTTGGCAAGGAAAACATCTCTCTCTCTCTCTCTCTCTCTCTCTCTCTCTCTCTCTCTCTCTCTCTCTCTCTCTGAATATCAGACACTTCGTTCGTATTGTCTTTTCCTTGGTAAGGAAAACTCTCTCACTCTCTCTCTCTCTCTCTCTCTCTCTCTCTCTCTCTCTCTCTCTCTCTCTTTATAATACATAAACTTATATAAACAATACAGATATAGTTGTTCATAGGTAAGGATATTCATAAGTTGAAGTTCAAGAAAAAGTTATTCTACTAAATGAGATTTAAATGTTATGACCAGAAGAAAAAGAATAATAGTTTCTTGAACAACACAATCTATAGCCAGGTTTATTATGTATCTCTCTCTCTCTCTCTCTCTCTCTCTCTCTCTCTCTCTCTCTCTCTCTCTCTCTCTCTCTCTCTCTCTTTATTTATATATATATATATATATATATATATATATATATATATATATATATATATATATATATACATATATGTATGTATATAATGGATTTTGAGAAAAGCGAAAAATCTATTTGTTGGTGATATCGCCATGTCGTCCTGATGGAAGATTCCTCTGGGCAGCTTTCTAAGGGATATTTGGCTACAGTGATACTCCCAGAGAATTAACCACAGTTTTCTAGAATTCTAACTCCTGGCGCGAGTATCCTTAATATAACTTTTAAGGATATCGTATAATATCATGGGACATATTTCTTGATACGACACATGGCAATCTTCACCCCGAATAGATTTTACTCTCTGAGGGGGAAGAGTGGCGAAATTGAAGGGGAGCCGTTATCAAGGTTACCCAGTGGATCCCCTCCCAGTGCTTCTTTGGCGTAACTATTCCTATTTGCATTTCAGCATGGATAGCTGCAGATAGAGTAGTTATGGGTGGGGTCCTTCGTTACATAGTTGTATACTCGATTTCGAAAGAAGGGAGGGTCCATTAGGACGACATGGCGATATCACCCGAAAATAAATTTTTTGCTTTGCTCAAAATCCGTTTTTTGGGCTCAGCGATGTCGTCCTGATAGAAGCTTACTAGAGAATTACTTGAAAGTACTATATCTGTGGATTTGTTCAAGTGCCTTTACTTTGAATGAGTTCCTTATATGGTCTCCTAGACCTTTATATATGACATTACCGTTATTTGTCCTATCCACTAAGCTTGGAACTAGCTTAGGGCTTCTTGCCCCTTGCAGGGAAGGTGTCGACTTCGACTATAAGGATTCAAAGTTTGTATCTCCATAGGGACAGACGGTAAATCTTAGAGATTACCTTTTTTATCCCCTTGAAAATCTGTACTCTGATTTCAAGTTGGGCCTTTCTAGGGTTTAATTAAAACACTAGTATACTTTATTCATTTGTAACTGAGATAGCAGCAGTAAGACACAAATATGTTTAGTAATTTTACCTTGTAACTAGATTCTCAATTGTAGTTACAATCAGGTATGAATCTGATCCAGCATTGAAAACACATCAGGGTCCATATTTTCTCCTGTCGGAAAATTATGTAATTTCATCGAAATGATGCCACTCAATGGAGATGTGAAACCAGATCTGACTGATTTGTACAGATTTTGGAAATGCATGAACACCGTGCCGCAACATTCACTCGGCACTGGTGTTATCGGTCAGATAGGCACCTATATGGAACAGTGTGTTAATCATCGTTGTGATTTGCACTTGAGGGTAAATGTACCCATGCACCCGATGCACTGGAAAGTCCGAAAGTTGTTCACTGTTCATCGCAGGCTTAGACGACAGGTTTTTTAAAACCACCCGCCGCCACCACAACATGTCTTATTTTATGTACTTACTTCGTATAGTGTTGGAAGGAGTTCCGTGAAGAAGCAATTTTCTTAGGATCATGAACTGCGGGTGAGTTGTCACCCGCTCTGCGAATAAGTAGGTGAGCATTGCTCTCAGTTATTTTAGGGATAGATTCTGATCCTGAGGTTTCGCCTCAGATGAGCTGTCCTTCCTTGAAGTCTGAAGTTCTATGAAGATAGACTTTAAGACACCCCAATTGGAATAGGGAGACATCTTCCTTTTGTGGGCAGATTCTCCAAGGACCACACCTTTTGGTGGGCAGCTCGTTTTTGGCATTTAAGTAGGATCGGGGAAAGGATTCAGTTCTTCCTCTTCTGTGAACTGAATATGGCCTACATCCCTGATAGGGCCAATATTTTACTAACTCTAGCCCCTGAGGCTATTGCGAACAGAAAATTGACTTTCTGTGTTAACTCTTTTAGAGTACAATCCTCATTGTTTAGGTTTGAAGCATAGTGCAAGACTTTTGGAGGGGTTGCCGGCTTGGGTCTGGTTCATACTTTGGTACCTTAAAAGGGGTTCGCTTATGAGGTTCGTCTCAAAGGCGTATAGAAGAGGTCTAGTCAGGGCCGACTTACACGAGGTTATCGTAGTGGAAGTCAGGCCTCGTTCAAGTAGGTAAAAGAAGAAAGAGAGACAGAAACCTGTTGAAATTTCTGTTGGTCCCCTTGTTTTCACGAGGGTTACCCCTTTCTTCCAAGACAATCCACATTGTCTCCTGGTTGGACTTGACTTGTACTCTACAATGAAGTTGGCCACATTCTTCGAGATCCCAAACTTTTGTTCGCTGCTAGGCCGAAAAATTCATGAGAAGGAGGATGTTGGTTCTCGAGGATGAAATGTAACAGCTGACTTCTGCACCAGTTTGGATAAAACTGGGCACGGCAGAGGAAACAGCTACAGTTTCAATTCTAGAACTAGAGGAAACCAATTGTTTTTGGCCCACTTGGGGGCTACTACAGGAGCTGTTCCTCTGCAGGCTACTAGCTTATCGAGGACTTTTAGCAGGAGATAGGTTGGTGGAGACAGATAAATTCGATTCCATCCATTCCAGTCGAGAGACATGACGTCTATCACTTCTGCTTAAGGTTCTCGTAAGGGGCTACATAACGAGGTAGTTTTTTGTTGTCGGTCATTGCAATGAGGTCGTTCTGCAGTTACGGGACTTTTATCAAAAATAAAGGAGAATGAGTCTGGTCTATGGAACATTCTGTCTCTATCGGCTTTCGCCTGGGTAGAGCATCTGCCGTCACATCGCGGAACCCTTGCAGTTGAACTGCTTGATCAATGCCATCTTCTCTTCCTTGCCAGGCGGAAGAGGGCTAACATCAACTGGTTGATGTGAGGTAAACTCGAGCCTTGTCGATTAGACATATTACTATCACCTCGTTGCTGAGAGCCAATCTGATGTGGACTGTTCTGCGAGGGGATAGTCTCCTCAACGTCAAGAGGACTGTCATAGCCTTCGAGATGTTGATGTGAAAGTGTTTTGAACTGGAATGACCAATTTCTTGCCCTTTCCTTTCATGCGGACGGCCTCCCCATTCTTTCAGGGAGGCTTCCGTGTGTATCGCCACTGATGTTTGTGGTGGTTGCAAAAGAATTGTCTGTGCTAGGCTCTTATTCGTTGACCACGGCCTTAATGGCATGCGCAGTCGGGTCGATGTCAACCTAGTTGATCTCTTCGGGCATTTGATGCGTATCTTCTCCAGACTTCTGGCACATCCTATGGCTGTGCTTCTAGCACCGGGTCTGTCGCTACTGCGAACTAGAGAGAGCCCAGTACTCTTTCCTGTTGGTATTTTGAAATCCTCTTGTGTTGTATTAGTCTTTTGACAGATGCTGCTATTTCTCTCCTCTTCTTTAATAGAATGGAGAGGTGGTGTGACTGCAAGTTCCTATGGATTCCTAACCATTGAAACTTGTGAGCTGGAGAAAGGCGAGACTCTAGCGATTGATCTTCAGGCCAAGGTGTTCCAGGAACTGGATCACCTTTCCAGCCGCTTGCAGACAAGTAGACTTGGATGCTGCCCGCACCCGCCAATCGACCTGTCATGCTACTACCTGTACTCCTCTGGAGCGTAGGTGCTGGACGATCGTGTCTGTTAGCTTTGTGAATACCTTTGAGGCTATGTTTAGTCCAAAGGACATGGCTGTGAAGACAAATTTGGTCTTCTGTAGCCTGAATCCTAGGTAAGAGGAGAGGGGGTGACTGACTGGTAGGTGCCAGTAAGCATCTGCCAGGTCTATTGAGAGTGTATATGCCCCCTTTTGGTAGAAGAGTCCTTATCCTTATGTGTTGCACTGTAAGCATCTAGAACTTGTTGCTCTTGATGAACTTGATGAGTGGAGACAAGTCTAGAATGACTCTGGGCTTGTCCAAGTCTTTCTTGAGAACACAAAACAGCCTTCCCTGGAATTTTGATGGACTTCGCTTTCCTCATTACCTTCTTGTTCAAGGGTTCTGAGGTATTTTCTTCCAATAAGGGGGAAGCGTTTGAAGAATTTTGGAAAGGTGGATTTTTGTTCCATTTCCAACCAAGTCCATTCGTAATTTGGCTGTGGACCCAGGGATCGAAGGTCCAATGATCCCGAAAGTAGGAAAGTCTACCTCCTACCTGGAACCTCTCATTGATTAGAGGTTCCTGAGGACATGTTTCCATGACCACGTCCTCCTCCACCCTTGGGGGATTTCCGGAGGATCCTCTTTTTGAGCCCTTACTTTTGGGCCGAAGGGTGGTGGAGTGCCTTTCAAAGCCTAGATTAAATTCAGGTGACTGGCTACCAGCTGATGAGAGACCATCTGGAAGGTGGTTTACAGCTGAACTACCATTTGAGGCACTGTGGTCATGGTCACGGTCGGAAATTGTGCAGTTCTAATGATGATTTCCTCTTTGAGGACATGCCCCCCTTTCGGAGCAGGTTCGTATTCTCTATGGTGATGACTTCTTGGACCACTTCCTGTGGGAAAGGGTCTACGCCCCAGATACATGATGAAATCAGTTTCTGATTTGTGTTTCACCGTTGTTACAGCAAACACATGCTCTCTATCGGTCTTTTTTTGACCTGAGAAGAGCCTACAAATCCATTACAAGGGTGGGGCATTATTAAAGTCCTGCACACATTTCAAAGCAGTTCTGATGAGACAGGGAGGCGGCAAGACTATCTTTCGTCTCCTATTCCCTTCTCAAAGGATGGTTTTGCATTTTTGGAAGGTTCTCATTTAAACCGCTGGCCTGCTATCTCCGGATCCAACCTCGAGACGGAGAAGGTTAGCTGTACCTCATTCCACTTCTCCTCGCAGGTGGGCGTAGCTAGAGATAATAGTTTGCATTTCTCTAGGATTGGGCAGGTTTTTCTTCTTCAACTGTTCTCATGACACAGTCTAGGGGTTTCCCCGAAAGGTGGAAGACTCAGGAGTAAGGAGCAATGAAGGTTGGATGCTTCCCGCTCAATGCTGAGACTTTGAAGTAGTATATCCGGCCCCTTTCTGGGTCTTGGTAAGGACGGCTTGTGCCTTGTCATGTTCGAGGATAATGACATCCTTCGGTATAGTCTCCTCACGAGATCTAGGTTCATCTTGCAGTCTCACGTAGCAATCTGGGTACGCTGAAAGCTAAGCCAGAATTGAAGCTCTTCAAGGAGATTGGGCCCCAACTTCTAGGAGATATAAAGCTTTCCATTCAACATGGGTATGTGTTCCGTCTACCTCCAAGGGTTGGTTTGGACCAGTGAGGGAGGTCAGATATTTTAAGGGGCTTAGCAGAGCCCCTGGAAGCGCCAGGGCGTTTCTTTCCTTGTACCTCTCTGTTCATCTCTTTGAGATCTTGCTTATTCTCCGCTCGTTCCTTCGGGAACAATGTCAATGTCTGCTGGATCGACTCTAAGAGCGTTTTGCTCCTGCCGACCAGTCTAGCCAGTTGGGGAGTTGGGGCTGAAGAGGTTGACGGCATAAGTTGATATGCCGGCACAGTGAGCTGAGGGACCTCAGTCACCATCAAAATGGATCCTTCTTCCTCCGTGGGTGGTTGAACCACTCCTTATTCAGGGCCTTCTAGCAGTAGGTCCTGTCCGGTGTCAGTGGACACCTTTGACATCCGATCTAGGTGGATGTCCAAGCTTTGCAGTGTCTGTTGATATCCGTGTCCACTGTCTGTTGAATAGAGGGATGCTGGACCTGTGCCTGAGGCACAAACGTATTTGATTAAGCCTCAGGGAACAGTAGGCACTAATAAGATTTGTTAGGTAGGTAAGGTCCCGGAGAGCTCTCTGGAAGCCTCATACTCACCTTTGGTGGGTTTCCCTTGCTGTATCCCTTGACTTTGTAGTGTCAGGGATATCTTTACGAAGCCGTCGGTCAGCAGGTCAGGCGATTGGAGCAACCTTTCAGGTCCCAGAACCTCAGGGATCCAGATACGATACAGCAGGGGCATAAAACCTGTACATTGTATGCCCACAAAAGTCCTTACTCTTGTGGTTGCAGAATACAATTGTACACTTCACCATTGGCTCCTCCTGTAAGGGAGAAAAGGGTGAATGAGTACTAGGTTCTTTATGTCATTGATATAATATATGCTTAAAATACGGGTCCCAGTACCTCAGGGATCCGGATACGATGCAGCAGGGGCATGAGACCTGCACATCTTGTCGCCACAAAAGTCCCTACTTTTGTGGTTGCAGAACAGGACTGCACACTTCACCTTAGCTTCCTCCTGTAAGCAGAGAAAGAGTGAAATGAGTTTAGGGTAATATATTTCACTGATAAATTTACACATGCATAAATAGTATATTTTACTATTATTTATCATAGCTTAGGATAGTAAGCTAGAAAAGAAGTAGAAAAGACACATATCTGTGTTTCCCCTCCAGGAAATTGTTGTGACATCCTACAATATTAATATTTTTAGTTTCCTTATCAGGGAAAATACAGAATGGAATAACTCTCGTACGTAGAGTCGGAGTCAGTGGATACTAACACTAACTCCACCACTTATAAAATATCAATACTAACAGGTAATCATTGGTGTTCCAATGATCTAGGATTCATCAGAATGTTGAAGGAATACTTCACCTCAACATTTTTTAAAACGGTCTCAGCAATGGACTGTGAAAGGTTACACAGAGTATGTTGGAAATTTCATACTACTGTATCATTATATACTGTAGTTTTCTAACTGCTGTATTGTTATACTGCAGGAATACTGGCTACTGTATTGTCTTATACTGTTGTTTTGCCGGTATGCTACTGGGTTAGGCTAGTACCTGTTGGCACCAGCTGACAGAGAGAAAGAAAGAATGGAAAGAAGGACTACTGTATATAGTTTAGCATAATAATTAGGGGTATAGGGACTACTGTCTCTACCGCCTTCTTTCCAGAATGAGGATTCAAATGGAAGGGTAGGAATACATTGATTCTAGCTTCCATCCAGCCACAATTTCTGTTGACGGCTGTACTGCCGGTTACAGGGTTTGTGGATGGTAGTCCAAGAGAGGACTGAAGAATACTCCAAAGTTGTAATGGGTTTCCCACCGGCAGCCATCAGGGCCGGATCAACCTTTCCCGGAGCATTGCTTCCGTTAGGCTGATGGTCGAAGCTGCAACCTAACCGCCTTTGTCGGAGCCCAGTCGGTAACCCAGTCAGCCCGGCAAACGGGATGATTGTAGAATACCGGCCCCAGGAATCGTGCACTGAAGGACAGAAGGGGAAAGGAAAGGGTCTTATAATTTACAGAGAAAGTTGGCGGCCGGTATGCCTCTTACATTCGGCTGCTAATCAAGGAAACATAGTTTCCTATATCAGCGCCGTCTTGGCCGGCAGAGGAATAACGATTCCTTAGCCTGAGACATTGCCGGATATAAGACATGTCTTCTAGTCCACAAGGGAGAGAGGTGGCGGCAATTATACTACCCACTTTCAGTTGTGGCCTAGGGAAGCCAAACTTCCTATGCTGGCAACGATGTAACCGGTAGGTCGGTACCGTTGCCGGCAACAAGACAGAATACCCTGAGTTACTGTCGTATTTCAAAGCCGGGATACTTGCCGGCAAAGAAGATCGACAGAAAACACTATCCAAGTCAAGCCGGGGTACACTACTCGATGGCGATGACAGAAGATAGGGTTGTCGCGGGGGCTGGCGGCACTCAGGGGGTAGGAAGGGCCTATCCTCATTTCTCTAAAAGAGAAGTGTATCGAATTATACTAGTAATTCTAGGAGATATCTCTATCTCCGACCGAATTAATAAAAACGATACAAGAGGTTAAACTAGGCATAGCGTTACTAA
>NC_090744.1:8466634-8476634 GCF_036898095.1 Palaemon carinicauda | reverse complement strand
TGCAGCAGTACTCGCCGTCGCCAGCCGCCCGTATAGCAAAGCTTTTTCAGCTCTCGCAACAACCGTTGGGGGACCAAAGGGCTTGGCTTGCCCTCAGGGAAATGTCCAGTATCGCTCGCCTTCAACCTGCCGCAGACGGCTCTCCTCGTGAGGTGAACCTACTTCGTGCCCTTTGGATACGCCGTTTACCCGAACCTGTACGCGCTGCCACACCCGATGTCGATAGTTTACCCACAAAGGACTTGATGACCAAAGCCGACACCCTTATGGACAGCCACTTCAAGACCTCCATCAACGCCTCCACCCCTGACGACGAGGATGCCTATTCAACATCAACCGAAGCTGACATGAATGCCGTAGGACATACACGCCTACCCCGTGACGTGCCGAAGCGGCGACAAAGCCGCCCACCACCCACCAATCGCTCGCGCCCCAACGAACGACTTCTACAACCACTTACTACCTCCCATCCGCCATAGTTTTGCTACTACCACTTCAGATTCGGGGCAACCGCGAAGAAATGTGCCAAGGATTGTCAGTGGCCAAAAAACGTGTAAGTAGGCCATCGCTTGTGGCGGTGGCCTCCCGTGTTTCTAATCTTTTCTTTTTACAGGATGCAGGAACGGGTGTGCGATTTTTGGTAGAAACGGGTGCTTGTGGTTCTCTTTTGCCAAGGAAACTCTTCAAGGCACGACGTAGTCTGTCTACATCTGCCGACGTCCGCTTGGTAGCTGCCAACGGATCTGCGATACCCACCTACGGTTACGAGAACCTCACATTATCGTTCAGAAACGTTAATTAAATTGGAAGTTTCTCGTTGCTAATGTCACAATGCCAATCCTCGGTGCGGATTTCCTCTCTCATTTCCACCTTCTGGACGATGTCGCCCACCGACGATTGGTCAACGCAGACTCGTACTTGTCGACACCTCTTCAACCCGCCCCCTCTAACCTCGCTCTCCACATCAGCACACCCACGGATGTCTACGCCCACCTCCTCACGTCGTACCCGGAAGTTTTCCGTCCAGAACTTCGCCAAACGCCCACGGTTCCTGCCAAGCCCGGTATTTATCACCATATCAAGACGACGGGACCCCCAGTCTTGGCAAAATTCAGACGTCTGGCACCGGAACGATTGGCAGCCGCCAAACAGACGTTCGCCGAAATGGAGGAAATGGGCCTTTGCCAAAAGGCCTCCAGCCCATGGTCGTCACCTTTACACATCGTTCTGAAGAAAGACGGCTCCCTCCGTCCGTGCGGGGATTACAGGCGCCTGAACATGCAAACAGAACCGGATCACTACCCCATACCAAACATTGCCGACGTGACCTCCTACCTGCACAAAGCGAAGGTTTTCTCTACGCTCGACCTCCTAAAGGGGTATTATCAGGTGCCTATGAACCCAGAAGACATCCCCAAGACCGCCATCACCACTCCGTTTGGTATATACACCTTCAATTACTCCTGTTTTGGCCTTCGTAATGCTGGGGCAACGTTTCAACGTCTCATGGATGGCATCTTAGAGGACCTCCCTTTCTGTGTTCTCCTCCTCAAAAGAGGAACACATCCGCCACCTGCACATCGTGCTCGACCGCCTGCAACAAAACGGCCTTGTAGTCCGGTACGACAAGTGTACCTTTGGCGCCAAGGAATTGTCGTTGTTAGGGCACCGTATCACTCCTGAAGGAGTCCATCCCCTCCCTGAGAAGGTAGCAGCCGTTCAGAACTTCCCCGCGCCCTCGACCGTCAAAGCTCTGCAGGAATTCTTGGGCATGATCAACTATTATCACCGTTTTCTGCCAGCCATTGCTGCCACTCTTGCTCCCCTCTACGCCTCCCTCAAGGGCAAGCCAAAGGACCTGAAGTAGGGTCCCTTTCAAGAAGCAGCCTTCTGCAATGCAAAGAAGGCCCTATCAACTGCTGCAGCTCTCACTTTTCCTATCCCACACGCCCCTCTCCTTCTCTCCACCGATGCCAGCGACGTCGCTATTGGTGCAGTAATCGAGCAGGTGGTCAAAGGCTCGCCCCGCCCATTGGCCTTCTTCAGCAGAAAACTGTCCAAGGCAGAATCGGCTTATTCTACCTTCGATCGAGAATTGCTGGCGGTGCACTTGGCTGTCCGTCACTTTCGCCATTTCTTAGAAGGTACGCCCTTTGTCATTCGCACAGACCACATGCCTCTGGTGCACACCTTCACTCGACAGTCTGACGCCTGGTCCGCCCGTCAACGCCGACATCTCTCCGCCGTGGCTGAATACAATTGCACCCTCCAATACGTCCCTGGGAAAATGAATCCCGTTGCCGATGACCTGTCAAGAAACACGTTGGCTGCCGTTCAACTGGGATTGGATTACAACGCCCTGGATGAAGCCCAACAACAAGATCCAGAGTATCAAGCTTGTGGGACATCCTGCACGTCCCTCCATTGGGAAGACTTTCCCCTCGAAGACTCCAACACCACCCTCCTTTGTGACGTCAGTACTGGTAGACCGCGACCTTGGATTCCTGCTCCCATGCCCCGACAGGTGTTTGATTTCATTCACGGCCTTTCACATCCCTCGTGCCGTTCTACTGCACAGCTGCTGAAGGCAAAGTTCATTTGTCACGGCATTTCTAAGGATGCTAAGGATTGGGTCTGCGCCTGTACTTCTTGCCAAACTTCCAAAGTACATCTACACACGGATTCAGGAGTGGGCACCTTTCCTCAACCTCAGCGTCGTTTCGCACACATTCACGTCGACGTTGTAGGCCCCCTACCCACATCACAAGGACACCGTTACCTGTTTACCGTCATCGACCGCTCCACTCGTTGGCCTGAAGTCATTCCCATGGAAACTGCAACTTCCGCCTCATGTAGATCTGCCTTACTCTCTGGATGGATTTCAAGATTCGGTATCCCTGAGTATATTACTTCTGACAGGGGAACCACTTTCACCTCTCAATTGTGGACGTCATTAGCGAATCTCCTGGGCATCACCCTACATCACACAACGGCCTACAACCCCGCTGCCAATGGAATGGTTGAACGTTTTCATCGCACCCTCAAAGCAGCTTTGATGTCCCGCTGCAAGGATTGCAACTGGTTTACTCAGCTTCCCTGGGTCCTCCTGGGACTAAGGACCACTCCTAAAGACGCCCTCAACGTCTCGGCAGCTGAAATGGTGTATGGCGACACGTTGGTCGTCCCTGCCGAAATTTTTCCTTCTACAACCTCCTCCGACGATCTCCAGCGCATACGTCACGTCGTGGGAAAATTTACTCCGTGCCGCCAGACTTAGAAGCCCCCAGCGAAGCATCACATACCAACGGACTTGCACTCTGCAACGCACGTCTTCCTGCGCAACGACACTAGCAAGCCACCACTAATGCCCCCTTATACGGGCCCTTTCCTTGTGATCCGATGCAGTCCGAAAGCATTCCTACTAAACATTCGGGGCAAAGAAGACTTGGTCTCCATTGATCGTCTAAAACCTGCTTATCTTCTGCCACATGACCAGCCTACAGTTCGCCTCTCCAGATCAGGGCGCACTATTTAGCATGTACAGTATGTCATTTTTAGGGGGGGGGGGGGGGGAGCCATGTACCAACCGTGTGTCACACAATTGTACATAATTCCTTTTGCATATATTATGCTTGTATCTTCGCTCTTCCCTCACACTAAACGAACATGAAAATTCATGTCTGCTGTTTCCTCTGTAACATTGTCTGTCTTGTTAACTTGTTATGTCCTGTTGCCTTGAGGTTTTGTATATGAAGGAGAGTGTTCTATAACAATATAACTCAGTTGATTGCATCCTGCCTTTGAGTTCACAACCCTCTATCGGCCCATCACAATATATATAATATATATAGAAGAGGTAGGGGTTGTATGAATCAGATTTTTACAGTTAGGCAGATATGCGAGAAATATTTAGCAAAAGGTAAGGAGGTGTATGTTGCGTTTATGGATCTGGAGAAAGCATATGATAGAGTTGATAGGGAAGCAATATGGAATGTGATGAGGTTATATGGAGTTGCTGGAAGGTTGTTGCAAGCAGTGAAAAGTTTCTACAAAGGTAGTAAAGCATGTGTTAGAATAGGAAATGAAGTGAGCGATTGGTTTCCGGTGAGAGTGGGGCTGAGACAGGGATGTGTGATGTCGCCGTGGTTGTTTAACTTGTATGTTGATGGAGTGGTGAGAGAGGTGAATGCTCGAGTGCTTGGACAAGGATTAAAACTGGTAGACGAGAATGACCATGAATGGGAGGTAAATCAGTTGTTTGCGGATGATACTGTACTGGTAGCAGACACAGAAGAGAAGATTGACCGACTAGTGACAGAATTTGGAAGGGTGTGTGAGAGAAGGAAGTTGAGAGTTAATGTGGGTAAGAGTAAGGTTATGAGATGTACGAGAAGGGAAGGTGGTGCAAGGTTGAATGTCATGTTGAATGGAGAATTACTTGAGGAGGTGGATCAGTTTAAGTACTTGGGGTCTGTGGTTGCAGCCAATGGTGGAGTGGAAGCAGATGTACGTCAGAGAGTGTATGAAGGATGCAAAGTGTTGGGGGCAGTTAAGGGAGTAGCAAAAAATAGAGGGTTGGGCATGAATGTAAAGAGTTCTATATGAGAAAGTGATTGTACCAACTGTGATGTATGGATCAGAGTTGTGGGGAATGAAAGTGATGGAGAGACAGAAATGGAATGTGTTTATGATGAAGTGTCTAAGGAGTATGGCTGGTGTATCTCGAGTAGATAGGGTTAGGAACGAAGTGGTGAGGGTGAGAACGGGTGTAAGAAATGAGTTAGCGGCTAGAGTGGATATGAATGTGTTGAGGTGGTTTGGCCATGTTGAGAGAATGGAAAATGGCTGTCTGCTAAAGAAGGTGATGAATGCAAGAGTTGATGGGAGAAGTACAAGAGGAAGGCCAAGGTTTGGGTGGATGGATGGTGTGAAGAAAGCTCTGGGTGATAGGAGGATAGATTTGAGAGAGGCATTAGAGCGTGCTAGAAATAGGAATAAATGGCGAGGGATCGTGACGCAGTTCCGGTAGGCCCTGCTGCTTCCTCTGGTGCCTTAGATAACCGTGGAGGTAGCAGCAGTAGGGGATTCAGCATTATGAAGCTTCATCTGTGGTGGATAATGTGGGAGGTTGGGCTGTGGCACCCTAGCAGTACCAGCTGAACTCGGCTGAGTCCCTGGTTAGGCTGGAGGAACGTAGAGAGTAGTCCCATTTTTGTTTTGCTTCTTTGTTGATGTCGGTTACCCCCCAAAATTGGGGAAAGTGCCTTTGGTATATGGATGGACATATATATATATATATATATATATATATATATATATATATATATATATATATATATATATATATATATATAAGAAAGATATAGAGAGAAAAATTTGGAAGTAAAGAGCAAGGTAAGTAAGGCAAATAGGGCAGCTGACCTGGGGTGGGGTCAGGGGTTTGGTCATTCATATGAAGAGAACAAGAAGTTTTGGAAAGAAGTGAAGAGAGTAATGAAGGCTGGTTTAAGAATTGAACAGATAGTGAAAGATGGAAATGGAAGGTTTTCAAAAGGAGAGGAGGCAAGGAAAAGGTGGGCGGGATATTTTGAAAGTTTACTGAATGTTAAGGATAATAGGGAGGCAGATATAATTGCTGTTGCAGGTGTTGAGGTGCCGGTGATGGGAGATGCGATTGAGAGAGAGATTACAAGAAAGGAAGTGAGGAGAGCACTAGATGAAACGAGAGTAGGAAAAGCATCTGGTATGGATGGTGTGAGAGCTGAAATGTTGAAAGAAGGGGGTGTGACTGTACTTGAATGGTTGGTGAGATTGTTTAATATGTGTTTTGTGTTGTCAATGGTACCAGTAGATTGGGGGTGTGCGTGTATTGTACCACTATATAAGGGTGCGGGAGATGTGCATGAGTGTTGTAATTCAAGGTGTATTAGTTGGTTGAGTGTAGTTGGAAAAGTGTATGGTAGAGTACTGATTAATAGGATTAGGGATAAAACAGAGAATGTTTTAGTTTGGTAAGGGTCGTATGAATCAGATTTTTACAGTTAGGCAGATATGCGAGAAATATTTAGCAAAAGGTAAAGAGGTCTATGTTACGTTTATGGATCTTGAGAAAGCGTATGATAGAGTTGATAGGGAAGCAATGTGGAATGTGATGAGGTTATAGGGAGTTAGTGGAAGGTTGTTGCAAGTAGTGAAAAATTTCTCCAAAGGTAGTAAAGCATGTGTTAGGATAGGAAATGAAGTGAGCGATTGGTTTCCGGTGAGAGTGGGACTGAGACAGGGATGTGTGATGTCACCATGGTTTTTCAACTTGTATGCTGATGGAGTGATGAGAGAGGTGAATGCTCGAGTGCTTGGACGAGGATTGAAACTGGTAGACAAGAATGACTATGAATGGGAGGTAAATCAGTTGTTGTTTGCAGATGATACTGTACTGGTTACAGACACGGAAGAAAAGATTGGCTGATTAGTGATAGAATTTGGAAGGGTGTGTGAGAGAAGGAAGTTGAGAATTATGTGGATAAGAGTAAGGTTAGGAGATGTACGGGAAGGGGAGGTGGTGCGAGGTTAAATGTCATGTTGAATGGAGAGTTACATGAGGAGGAGGATCAGTTTAAGGACTTGGGGTCTGTTGTTGCAGCAGTGAGTGAATTAAGGATGCAAAGTGTTGGGGGCACTTAAGGGAGTAGTAAAAAATAGAGGGTTGGGCAGGAATGTAAAGAGTGTTCTGTTTGAGAAAGTGATTGTACCAACTGTGATGTATGGATCGGAGTTATGGCGAATGAAAGTGACGGAGAGACAGAAATGGAATGTGTTTGAGATGAAGTATCTAAGGAGTATGGCTGGTGTATCTCGAGTAGATAGGGTTAGGAACGAAGTAGTGAGGGTGAGAACGGGTGTAAGAAATGAGTTAGCAGCTAGAGTGGATATGAATGTGTTGAGGTGGTTTGGCCATGTTGAGAGAAAGGAAAATGGCTGTCTGTTAAAAAAGGGGATGAATACAAGAGTTGATGGGAGAAGTACAAGAGGAAGGCCAAGGTTTGGGTGGATCGATGGTGTGAAGAAAGCTCTGGGTGATAGGAGGATAGATGTGAGAGAGGCAAGAGTGCGTGCTAGAAATAGGAATGAATGGCGAGCGATTGTGACGCAGTTCCGGTAGGCCCTGCTGTTCCCTCCGGTGCCTTGGATGACGGCGGAGGTAACAACAGTAGGTGATTCAGCGTTATGAAGCTTCATCTGTGGTGGATAACAGGAGAGGGTGGAATGTGGCACCCTAGCAGTACCAGCCAAACTCGGTTGAGTCCCTTGTCAGGCTGGGAGGAATGTAGAGAGGAGAGGTCCCCTATTTTGTTTCATTTGTTTGATGTCGGCTACTCCCAAAAATTTGGGGAAGTTCCTTGGTATATATATGTATGATTTATCTATATATGTATATATATACATATATATATATATATATATATATATATATATATATATATATATATATATATATATATATATATATATATGTGTGTGTGTGTGTGTGTGTGTGTGTGTGTGTATACATATACATATATATACACACATATACATATATATATATACATACATATATATATATATATATATATATATATATATATATATATACATATATGAATATATATATATATATATATATATATATATATATATATATATATATATATATATATATATATATATGTCTATACGTGTATATATACACATATATATAAATATATATATATATATATATATATATATATATATATATATATATATATGTATATATATACATGTATATATCTATATATATATATATATATATATATATATATATATATATATATACATATATATATATATATATATATATACATATATATATATATATATATATATATATATATATATATATATATATATATATATATGTATATATATACATATATATATATATATATATATATATATATATATATATATAAATATGTATATATCTATCTATCTATCTATCTATCTATCTATATATATATATATATATATATATATATATATATATATATATATATATATTTATATATATACATATATATATATATATATATATATATATATATATATATATATATGTATGTATATATATATATATTTATATATATATATATATATATATATATATATATATATATATATGTATGTATATATATATATATATACTTATACTGAAAGAACAGCATTTTTCATATAATACGATAATTGTTGCGAACTATGAAACAACATAAATCAAATCGATTGTCCTGTATGCAAATGTATTGGTTGGAGAGAGAGAGAGAGAGAGAGAGAGAGAGAGAGAGAGAGAGAGAGAGAGAGAGAGAGACTTTTCTTTAATAGATTGGGGAAACATATAATGGAAAAAAAAGGTTACAGAAGAAAAAAGTAAAAGGAAAATATCTTATCTCGTTTAGCCAACAAAGAAAAAACGAAACCTTTGTTTGCAAGGCTGGAATAGTGGGTTTGTTAAATCTTCCACTGCATAGCTCAAAGAGAGTACATAACTACATAATTAATTCAATAGAGAGTAATCTTAGTCACTTTGAGTTTATAATGCAATTTTTAGGCGTTTATATTGACTACTAAAGTCTTTTCATTTAAATTTTGTAAAACTGTCGTTTTTTTTTTATTTTTTAACCTGAATACTTTGTAATTTTGTTATATTATTATTTTTATTTACCTTGTCAGACAGATATATATATATATATATATATATATATATATATATATATATATATATACATATATATATATATATATATATATATATATATATATATATATATATATATATATATATTTATATATATATGTATATATATATAGATATTTATATATATATATATATATATATATATATATATATATATATATATATATATATATATATATGTATATATACATTTATTTATTTATGTATGCATATGTATATATATATATATATATATATATATATATATATATATATATATATATATATACATATATATATATATATATATATATATATATATATATATACTTATATATATGTATATATATATATATATATATGTATATATATATATATATATATATATATATATATATATATATATATATATATATATATATATATATATATATATATATATATATATATTTATGTGTGTGTACGTGTGTATATATACACATATTGATATACGTACATATCTAATATATGATATAGATATATGCACAAACATCACACACACACACACACACACACATATATATATATATATATATATATATATATATATATATATATATGTATATATATATATATATATATATATATATATATATATATATTTTTTAGAATGTGTGCGTATATAAATGTTTATGTGTATATATACTCTACATGTATGAAGGTATCTATATCGATTTCTGTACAGGATACAAACAATAAAATGTATCCTCTTGTATGTGGTAGAGGAACTACACCGAAGTGTGCGATATGAACATTCTCAGAATTTCTTAGAATGCCAAGGTCTCAGCAATATCTCCTCCCCTATTGCTGAGCATAAAAGATTACAAATGATATCTTGGAACTCCGACAGGGGGGAACATTCAGGTCATAGTAAGGTCAAAGCCAGACACCAAAACATTCCTTACCACTTGTTTCTCTGAATTTTCAGTTAAATTACGATATCTTGAACTTCATCAGGTTACGATTGGATAAAGCTGGAAGAAGGTTACGTTTTACCCCTTGTTTGTGTGTTGAATGTTCAGACAATTTACTGTTATCTTGAACTTCGTCAGGTTATGATTGGATAATGCTTTTGCGTAAACAGTGGTATCTAACTTCCCCAACGAAGTTGGAAGAAGGTTATGTTTTCGCCCCTGTTTGTGTGTTTTTGTATGTGCGTTTGTTTGTGAACAGCTTCTTGGCCATAATTTTATTCAAAGGTCAATGAAACTT
>NC_090744.1:8461634-8464134 GCF_036898095.1 Palaemon carinicauda | reverse complement strand
TAAAAGTAAGTGGCCAGAGTTTTTATACTGAATAACTACCGCCAAACACAGATAAAAAAGAGAGATGAGGCATAATTATGGAGATTAATATGAACATAAAGTACCATAGGAAAATGTAGATAAAATTCTCCTCGTGCGTGCATAAGCAACTTATTTCAATAATGACAAACACGTTTCAAAATCTTCAGTACATGAGTGTTTTCCTATGTGGGTTGCCTTACTAAAAGAAATTCAATCTAAAATCAAGATTGAAAAGTAGACCCACTGAAAAATGATTCTATCTCTCTAGCTTTCAAACTTCTTTGTAGAAAACTGAAAAATGTGGAAAATTAATGTAGGAAATGATACGGAAAAAATGGATTAAGGAAAGCTAGCGATAAAAATTACATAAGTCAATTATCCGAGAAAATTTTTACGTGAAATATTTTCATCGATTTTTTTTGACGTCCGGAATAAGGGACAGGGATGATTCTATAAGGAGAAAAACTTTAATATATTACGATAAAAATACAATTATGTAATATGATTTTACTCAATGGAAAGGATATTGATGGGGAAAACACTGAGAGACGGATGAGGGAAGGATAAGCATAATTCGGAGAGCTTTTGGTAAACTATATGAAATTATGAAACGTAAAATACCACTTTCACTGAAAAGAAAACTATTTAATCAGATGGTAATATCAGTTTTAACTTATACATTAGAAACTTGGAGCCTTACTAAAGCCTTCGATTATAATTACAACTCAAAGAGTTATGGAAATAATAATGATGGGAATAACACTACGAGGCAAAAAAAGATCAACATGGACATGAGATCAAACTAGAATAGAGGATAATGTGAATGACAGGTAATAGATGGACATTAAGAATAACAGAAGGGGCCCAAAAAGATTACAAAAAAGAGCAGGGGAAGGAAGAGAAGACGATGGATTGACGAAGTAAGAAAATGTAATGTATCAAAAAAGTCTTATCTGATATAGCGTGTTGTGAGACAAGATGTTTCAGAGAGCACCGTCTTTTGAATTTAAGAGAAATCAAATGAGTCTCCAGGGACCATGAAATTACTGTTTTCATCGCTTCTCTCTCTCTCTCTCTCTCTCTCTCTCTCTCTCTCTCTCTCTCTCTCTCTCTCTCTCTCTCTCTCTCTCTCTCTCTCTCTCTCTCACAGAATTAAGGGATTTTTAGATAATTTTCACTAGCAAACACCGAAAATTGGAAAGAAATAATGAATTAAGAATTACTCTTGTATTTTACCGTTTTATTCAGTATTGAGCCCATAGATAAGAAGATAAATTTAAGCACGTTATTATTATTATTATTATTATTATCATTATTATTATCATTCTTGTTATTATTAGTATTATTATCATTATTATTATTATAATTATTATTATTATTATTATCATCTTTATTATTATCATTATTATTATTATTATTATTATTATTATTATTATTATTATTATTATTTTTATTTTCATTATTATTATTATTATTATTATTATTATTATTATTATTATTATTATTACTAGCTATGCTACAACTCTGCCTGGAAACTCAAGATGCTATAAGCCTAAGGGCTCCAACAAGGAAAATTAGAACAGTGAGAAATAATGAACAATTAAAATAAAATATTTAAAAATGCAGTAACAACATCAAAACAGATTCTTCCTATATAAACTACAAATGAAACACATGGCCGCCTGTTCAACATAAAAATATTTGTTGTAAGTTTGAACTTTTTGTAATAAATGATGATTTTACAACTAATGAAATAAAAACTCCACTCAAAGTACGCCTCGTCCTACCTTGATGGAGAGGAGGGTTAGGTGCTGCCCATATATATATATACTATATATATATATATATATATATATATATATATATATATATATATATATATATATATATATATATATATATATATATATATATATATTGACAGTCTCTAGGATATTGTCCTGCTAGGGCATTGTCACCGTACCTTGCCTCTGCCATTCATAAGTTACCTTTGAACCTATAAACTATACCATACTTCATCCTCAAATAATCCACAAACAAAAATGGGGTTTAGAGTTGGTGTGACCTACTTTCATCCTCCTCAGCTGCCGAGGTGTTTTTTAGGTATGAAAGTTTGTCAAACTCTCAACTACATACTTGTTCAATAGTCGAGGCTTCTGGGAACTTGAACATGGGGAGAGGGTAAACGGAAATTAAGATTTCTTTCATTTGTTTATTAGTATATGTATATACGTATTTATTGAAGTAAGGAGGACTTTTCTCTTAAACTACTAAAATAACTAGTTAAATTACATTTATATGCTTGGTACCATCTAAGTCCTGCTTGCTTACTACGAGCTAAGTAATTAGCTAACAAGCCTTCTAATCACGCCATTTTCTCTTTACTTGGGAGGTTCATGGATATACCCAAGTCAGTCTGGCCTAGCAAACCATACCGTCCATATCTTCACTGGCAGTATTTGGGCACGAAGATTTGAGC
>NC_090744.1:8456634-8459134 GCF_036898095.1 Palaemon carinicauda | reverse complement strand
TCAATAAAATGGAATAGGGAAAACTATAACCATTGCTGAAGGATAGACAGTTAGCAAATGAGAACCCTCACTACTTGTTAGATTTTTTTGTGGGAGATTTTAACATCTACAGAGTTATTTGAAAAACCATCATAGAAATAATTAAAAATCAGTGTACGAGGATATAATATGATTTATCACATACCATCCATAATTCAAATGAAAAAGGAACCATACAATTTTAACAATAATAGTAATCTTAGTATTTTATGAATAATAATTTTAGTAATTTTCATTATAATAATTCTAACAACATGAATATTGATAATAAATTTAAAATTAGGATATCATTAGATTTCTTTATTGCTATTCATAACCCAAATGGAAAAGTACCGATATAATTCTAAAAATAATAATAATCTTAGTATTTTTACATAATAATAATAATTCTGATAATTTTGATGATAATAATAATTCTAACAATTGAAATATTAATAACTTTGATACTTTTAATCATAGTAATTTCAAAACGTCATAGAGGATTTAAGTTTCATAATTTAAGCCAATTGATAAATCTCGTCACAAATGTTGATTAAATTCTTCAATATCTGTAATAAACTATTCCTAAGTATTAAAATACATTAAAAAGATAATCCCATTTTAAAACATATAACCGGCCGAGTTCTAAATTGTTCATTAAAAGTTTAATATATATTTGCTGTATAATAAATGGTGTGACGGGCCGAGAGAGGAGTTGTGAAATCAAAGGCAGATTGGAAACGACTGAGTTATATTGTTGTGGAACACTCTCCTTATATACAAAACCTCAAGGCAACAGGACATGACAAGTTCACAAGACAGACAAAATCACAGAGGAAAAACCAGACTTGAATTTTCATGTTCGTTTTAGTGCGAGGGAAGAGCGAAGATACAACCATAATATATACAAAAGGAATTATGTACAATTGTGTGAAACAAGGTTGGTACATGGCTCCCCCCCCTAAAAATGACATACTGTACATGTTAAATAGGGCGCCCTGATCTAGAGAGGCGAACTGTAGGCGGGTCATCTGGCAGAAGATAAGCAGGTTTTAGACGATTAATGGAGACCCAGTCTTCTTTGCCCCGAATGTTTAGGAGGAATGCTTTCGGACTGCGTCGGATCACAAGGTAAGGTCCCGTGTAAGGGGGCGTTAACGGTGGCTTGCTGGTGTCGTTGCGCAGGAAGACGTGCGTTGCAGAGTGCAAGTCCGTTGGTATGTGATGCTTCGCTGGGGGCTTGTAAGTCTGGCGGCACGGAGTAAATTTTCCCACGACGTGACGTATGCGCTGGAGATCGTTGGAGGAGGTTGTGGAAGGAAAAAACTCGGCAGGGACGACCAACGGGTCGCCATACACCATTTTGGCTGCCGAGACGTCGAGGGCATCTTTAGGAGTGGTCCTTAGTCCAAGGAGGACCCAGGGAAGCTGAGTAAACCAGTTGCAATCCTTGCAGCGGGACATCAAAGCTGCTTTGAGGGTGCGATGAAAACGTTCAACCATTCCATTGGCAGCGGGGTTGTAGGCCGTTGTGTGATGTAGGGTGATGCCCAGGAGATTCGCTAATGACGTCCATAATTGAGAGGTGAAAGTGGTTCCCCTGTCAGAAGTAATATGCTCAGGGATACCGAATCTTGAAATCCATCCAGAGAGTAAGGCAGATGTACATGAGGCGGATGTTGCAGTTTCCATGGGAATGGCTTCAGGCCAACGAGTGGAGCGGTCGATGACGGTAAACAGGTAACGATGTCCTTGTGATGTGGGTAGGGGGCCTACAACGTCGACGTGAATGTGTGCGAAACGACGCTGAGGTTGAGGAAAGGTGCCCACTCCTGAATCCGTGTGTCGATGTACTTTGGAAGTTTGGCAAGAAGTACAGGCACGGACCCAATCCTTAGCATCCTTAGAAATGCCGTGCCAAATGAACTTTGCCTTCAGCAGCTGTGCAGTAGAACGGCACGAGGGATGTGAAAGGCCGTGAATGAAATCAAACACCTGTCGGCGCATGGGAGCAGGAATCCAAGGTCGCGGTCTACCAGTACTGACGTCACAGAGGAGGGTGGTGTTGGAGTTTTCGAGGGGAAAATCCTCCCAACGGAGGGACGTGCAGGATGTCCTACAAGCTTGATACTCTGGATCCTGTCGTTGGGCTTCAGCCAGGGCGTTGTAATCCAATCCCAGTTGAACGGCAGCCAACGTGTTTCTTGACAGGGCATCGGCAACGGGATTCATTTTCCCAGGGACGTATTGGAGGGTGCAATTGTATTCAGCCACGGCGGAGAGATGTCGGCGTTGACGGGCGGACCAGGCGTCAGACTGTCGAGTGAAGGCGTGCACCAGAGGCATGTGGTCTGTGCGAATGACGAAGGGCGTACCTTCTAAGAAATGGCGAAAGTGACGGACAGCCAGGTGCACCGCCAGCAATTCTCGATCGAAGGTAGAATAACCCGATTCTGCCTTGGACAGTTTTCTGCTGAAGAAG
>NC_090744.1:8436634-8449134 GCF_036898095.1 Palaemon carinicauda | reverse complement strand
AGAAATTTTCAAAGTAATAAGTAAATGAATAATATCGAAAGCATGACATTTCAAATTATTTCAATTAAGAAAGAAGGTTTTTTGTATTCAAGGAACAAGGAATTATATTATAAAATGATATCGTATAAGCATCGAGAATGTAAAATGTTTCAAATATTCAATAAACAGTTAGCAACCATGTACATATTTTATACATATTAATGACTTCTTTGGGTTTGCTTCTTTTGAGAAAGCATTTTGATATCAGGCTCTAGCATAGGGGTTCTTAGTCTCAATTGGTCTTCCCTCCAAATGCTCGTCTCTCAATTGAGTTCTCAGGGAATTCTTGATTTGCGCCAATTACGAAACTGTGGATTCACAATAGTATATTGAAGAAAAACAGGAAGACAATCGTCGTGCATGTTCACGAAGACGAGGATATTCAACGGGGTTTTTCCAAATTTCGACGGGATTTTTTCTCTTGTCAAACAGAGACTTCAGGATATTACCCTCAGACATTTTAATAAGCTCCATTTGTAACTCTTCAGGAGACTCTGATACATCAACTAAGTAAGGTTGAAGAGCAAGTTTCTGTGTGATGCTATGCTTTTCAAAATCATTGAATCTGTTATTGTACTCTTCTATCAATGTGTCTAAAATAGACTCATATTCTTAAAATGTCCATAGATATCCTCAGTTTCACTCATTACTTTCGTAGGCTGGGGAAAGTGTTCTTTTAAAAGTTTAGATTGAGCCAAAAGGGACTTGAAATGCAATAGTTTCTTTCTAAATGCCTGATTTTTTCTCTTTGCCACATCATATATACATTAATTTTGCCTTTCAGTAAAATTTTTAACTCATTTTGTTTTGACATCACATCACATAAAAAGGCAACATCTCTGTAAAATTTTGGATCTGATAAATAATAATACTTGTTGTTTTCTTTGAAAAAATCAATAATTTCTCTTCGTAAAGATCAAATTTTTGCCAATACTTTCCCTTGCGACAACCAGTGTATTTTCGACAGATATGGCAAATCTACACTAATTACTTCGTCATCCATCATCCGCTTGCTTCATCAAAATTGACGATGCTTTGAGGCATTCTCTCGAATATAGTTAATAATACTCATAACCTTTTGCAACGTGTCCTTTAAAGTTACAGATTTTGCACAGAGATTTTGCTGGTGTAGAATACAATGAAAAGAAATCAGTTCATTTTGTTCTTGGATTTCTTTCTTAAGATGTCCAATAAATCCTTCCTTTTTAGCCATCATAGCAGCAGCACCATCCGTGCACACTCTTACCAAATTAGTAAAATTGTGTTCTATTTTATGACATTGCTCTTTAAAGTTGCTAAAAATATCCATCCCCTGTTTCCTTCCTTTAAGGGTGCCTAAAGCAAGCAATTCTTCATATAATTGAAAATCATCTGTTATGGTACGATTGAAATACAATACTTGTGCTGAGTCAGTGGAATCTGTTGATTCATACAGAGTTACTGAGTATTATATATTCTCTTTTTCTATTACATTTTTCAATTGTTCTGTCACATTACAGGCCAATTCATGCTGTCAATCTGTGTTAGTCCTTCTTGAAAGAGGCACCTCTTTATACTTATAAACTTTATAGGGATCTATACACCCTACCACCTCGAAAATACAGTCCTTTATCAGTTCTGCATCACTGAATGGCTTACCTTTTTTTTTCAAGCAAATATGCAACTTTATAGCTTGCTTCTGTCGTAGCATTCCCTTGATGTATCATATACTGGAAAAATTGTCTTTGCTTCTGTTTTCCATCTTTCAGTCTCTACAGTGCTATCTTTCGAGGGTCACCCTCTAATCTGGCATATTTATTGGCTTTATGGAGAGTATATTGTTTTTGTGCATTCATTTTTTTAACCGTTATAATTGCAGTATCACAAAGCAAGCAAGACATTTGGCCTGCAGTATTCACTAAAAAATATTGCATTTCCCATTATTCATTAAAGATCCTATTTTCTTCTGTCAAAGTCCGTTTGAACATTTTTGACATAATTACGGGTAAAAAAGAAATGTATCTATTCTGAAAAGGCATAAAAAAGGTTAATAATGAATCAGGCTAGCCTCACACTGACTCAGACTGTCACACAAAGCAATCTTAGTGAAAACAACAATAAATTTGCATCCACAACTATGTTATGTTATTATCATAACAACAACAATAATAATATAGACTAGTTATACTTTTTCTGGGATTAGTATTATTAAGTATCATTAACTAATTGTTGTAGAATCAATATTAAATATCGACGGTTTCCAATGTTACATATTGGCAATTGTTAAATTCATGGCAAAGATTCCAAGAACATGGTTTCGGACTTCTATTGATTGTGTCTTATCTAAAGACCCTTTCGTTTGGAACAGTGTACAGCCGGTCTAACATATTAGCAAGAATGCAATAACTGTATCTCTAATTTTGTCATAACAAATAAAAGCAATTCTGTAAAATCAAACACGCAATTGCAGATGTACACTTTCTAATAAGGGTATAACTGAATCACTTTTACAAAACAAGTCTATATGAAGTAAGCCACGACAACACAATTACTGAGTAGAGTACGTAGTTACTCTGGCTTACTCAGACCAGTTACCACAGTGAGGAGGCGGAAGAGAAAGGAACACTTCCTGTATCCTACATGAAATAACTCACTCCCACTAGACTAGTGTAGCATACAAGGAAAAATTGGCTTTACATATTGTAACTAGTTGCTTTAAGTTTAGATTCACTTAACTTGAAGAAAAAATGCTAACAATCTCTTGGAGAGACATCACTATACACAGATAACTAATATATATATATATATATATATATATATATATATATATATATATATATATATATATATATACATATATATATATATACATATATATATATACATATATATATACATATATATATATACATATATATATACATATATATATATACATATATATATACATATATATATATATATATACATATATATATATATACATATATATATATACATATATATATATATATACATATATATATATATACATATATATATATATACATATATATATATACATATATATATATACATATATATATATATATATATACATATATATATATATATATATATACATATATATATATATATACATATATATATATACATATATATATATATACATATATATATATATATACATATACATATATATATATACATATATATATATACATATATATTATATACATGTATATATATATATATATATATATATATATATATATATATATATATATATGTATATATATATGTATATATATGCATACACACACACACACACATATATATAACGGATTTTGAGCGAAGCGAAAAATCTATTTTTGGGTGAGATGGCCATGTCGTCCTGATGGAAGTTCCTATAGGGTAGCTTCCTAGGGTATATTACAACTACGGCGATATTCCCAGAGAATTTACCTTAAGGTACCAGAATTCTAACTCCTGGAGCGAGTATCCCTCGTGAAAGGGATATCGCGACATATCAGAGGACGTATTCTAGACACGCCACATAGCAATCTACATCCTGGACAGAGATTTCGTCTCGTAGGAGGTGATTGGCGAGATATGAATTCGGGAAAGAAAAAGGGGAGCCGCTCCCAAGGCTTCCCTATCCCCCGATTCGTATGCGTGCCTGGCGCCAATCCTGGCGCCATCTGTATTCCTTGTAGCGTACACGAGGTGCTACAGATACTGTATGTAGGGAGGGGTCCTACAGCCCTTTCTTAGAAAGGAAAGGGCGGGTCCATCAGGACGACATGGCCATCTCACCCAAAAATAGATTTTTCGCTTCGCTCAAAATCCGTTTTTTGGGCTCAAGCCATGTCGTCCTGATGGAAGTGTACCAGAGCATTACTGTATCTGTGGATTCTCAGAACGTGCCGTACTCCCCGGAGGTAATTTTTTCCCGGTCGACTAGACCTAGAGACCTAAGATGTTACCATTATACATCTTTTCAACTAACTATAAACCATGTTAGAGCTTCCTGCCCCCTACAGGGAAGAGTCCTACTAGACTCTGGAAAAGTCTCGAAGAGTACATATACCTATGTATGAATACCAGGCAAGCTAATATAGTGGTCTCGCCCTATATTAAGTAAAGCATAGTTTGTAAAGAACCACTGCGTCAATATGAAATATCGACCAGTTCTCCGCACAATACTTGTATTGGACAAAGGTTTTATATCCGCATAGGAGGAAAACCAATGCAACATAGCTTGCATAAAGGAACAATTCTATTAGAATTATCCCAGATAAGGTACATAGAAAGAATGCTCAATTATACCAATAAATTGACACAGGTGAAGGAGACGCAAGGTTCTCAAGAACCAGATTATTGACAGGCAATAAATAGACAGATTAACCACAATTATATATATATATATATATACATAAGAAGAGGATAACCCAAAACTTTAAGCATAAGTATGATAGTAAACAGAGTTTGTTTGTCTGAAAGAAAAAACATTAAATGCCACTTTTAAGATACCGAGGTATCAAAGTCATAAAAGCCTGTATTACAAATCAATGACATTAGCGTTAGAAACGCTCGGCACACATGTCTGCACTTATGCTAGGTTCACCTTCGGAAATGGAACAGTCTGCATGGGCAACACCGTGCCCTCACTTAGTTTGTAGTACAGTATATAACTACACACTCACCCTGGAATTAATCGTCCCAATTAAGACCACTGTTCCTCGCAGAGTTAAACAGTAGGGTTAACACCGCGACCCACTGCTACCACAGATCTCTTTTAGTTCCTCTACTTGCTTCGCATAGTGGCGAAAGAACACTCTGGAAGACTTCCAGCCAGTGTATGAACGGAGATGTTCAAAATCCATACAATTAAAGAAATTTAAGGATGAGGCAACTTTTCCTCGGATCGTGACCTGCGGGTGTATTGTCAGGATCCGCTCTGCGAATAAAATATGTGATTTTCGCTCTGAGTTGATTCAGAGATAAATTTGAGCCTGATGTTTCTCCCCTGAATAGTTGACCACCCTTGAAGTCTGAAGTTCTATGAAGATAGACCTTTAGGCATTCTACTGGACATAGAGATGCATCTTCTTTCAGAGGGCAGATTCTCCAGGGACCCCACCTGTTGGTGGGTAACTCATTCTTGGCGAGAAACGTAGGATCCGGAAACAGGTTCAGTTCTCCCCCATCCAGGAACTGAACACGACCTGCCTCTCTCGAGAGGCTACAATCTCACTAACCCTGGCCCCGGACGCGAGTGCAAAATAGGAAAATAACTTTTTGAGTCAAATCCTTTAACGCACACTCTTCATTGCTCAACAGAGAAGCGAAATGAAGAACTTGTCTAAAGACCATGAAATGGGCTTTGGAGGTGCTGAAGGTCTGAGCCTAGCACAGGCTTTCGGGACTTTATTAAAGATCTCGTTACCTAGGTCGACCTGGAAGGCATATAGAATGGGTCTTGTCAAAGCAGACTTACACGCCGAAATCGTGTTAGCTGCCAATCCTTGACCATGGAGGTGGAGAAGAAAGATAAGCAGAAGTCTGTCAAGATCTCCTGCGGATTCTTCGCCTTGACAAAAGGCCACCCATTTCTCCAAGATGACTCATATTGCCTTCTAGTAGATTTGCCCTTATATTCCTCAAGGAAGTCTATGCTGGCTTTCGAAATCCCGAAACGCTTTCTCACCGCTAGGGAGAGAAAATCATGAGCTGCAGGGTCCGGGTTTTCTGTAATGAAGCGCAGACAGTTGACTTCTGGACTCGCTGGGTCAGAACTGGATCTGGTAGTGGTACAAACTTCAGCTACAGTTCCAATGCCAGGAGGAACCACACGCTGTTCGGCCACTTGTGGGCCACTATTGCCGCTACCCCTTGAAGGATCTCAGTTTGTTGAGGACCCTCAACAGAAGGTTGTGAGGAGGGAACAGATAAATCTTTGACCATCTGTTCCAGTCGAGGGACATCGTGTCCACTGCTTCCGCTAAGGGGTCCTCGTACGGGGCACGTACAGGGGCAACTTCTTGTTGTCTTTCGTCGCAAAGAGGTCTATCTGCAGTTCTGGGACTGATTCAGAATGAAGGAGAATGATCCTGCGTCTAAGGACCATTCCGACTCTATCGGTGTGAACCTGGATAGAGCGTCCGCTGTCACATTGCGGACTCCTTGAAGGTGAACTGCCGACAGGTACCACTTCTTCTTTTCCGCCAATCGGAAGATGGCCAACATCACCTGGTTGAGAGGTGGTGACCTCGATCCTTGTCGATTCAAGTATCTCACAACTACCTCGCTGTCTATCACCAACCTTATGTGGATCGAGTGACGCGGGGAGACTTTCTTTAAGGTAAGGAGCACTGCCCTAGCTTCTAGAAAGTTTTATGTGAAAGGTCTTGAATAGCTTGGACCAAGTCCCCTGGACTTTTTTCCGATGAGAGTGACCTCCCCATCCCTCCTTCGAGGCGTCTGAGTGAATCGTCACTGACGGGGGAGGTGGCTGAAGAAGAACCGACTTCTTTAGATGTCTGGCTTGGGACCAAGGCCTGAGAAGAGTACTTAGCCGAAGCGGCTGGTCTTCTCAGATCTCTTCGCGCGTTTGATGCATAACTTCTCCAAACTCCGATTGCATCCTTTAGCTGTGCTCTTAGCACTGGGTCTGTCACCGAAGCAAACTGGAGAGAGCGCAGTACCCTCTCCTGCTCGCGTCTTGATATCCTTTCGGAATCTAGAAGTCTCTTGACAGAACCCGCTATCTCCTTCCTTTTCTTCGCCGGGATGGAGAAACGGTGTGACAAAAGGTCCCAGTGGATTCCCAGCCACTGGAACTTTTGAGATGGAGAAAGTCGAGACTTTTTCTGTTGATCTTGAAGCCTAGGTACTCTAGGAACTGGATCACTTGACTGGAAGCTTGCAAGCATTCTGTCTCGGATGCTGCCCACACCAACCAGTCGTCCAGGTAGGCTACTACCTGAATTCCCTTTAGGCGTAATTGTTTGAGAGCTACGCTCGCAAGCTTCGTAAAAATCCTTGGGGCTATGTTTAGCCCGAATGGCATGGCTCCGAAGGCGTATAGTCTTCGTTGTAGCCTGAACCCTAGGTAGGGGGAGAGTCGATGGCTAATTGGAATGTGCCAATAGGCGTCTGACAAGTCTATAGAGACGGAATATGCCCTCTTGGGCAGTAAGGTCCTTATGTGTTGCAGTGTTAGCATTTTGAATTTGCAATTCACTATGAACTTGTTGAGTGGCGACAAGTCCAGAATGACTCTGAGCTTTTCCGAGTCTTTCTTGGGAACACAAAACAGCCTCCCTTAGAAATTGATGGGCTTCACCCTTTGGATCACCTTTTTTCTCCAACAGTTCTTGAACGTACTCCTCCATAACGGGGGTGGAGTGTTGGAAAAACCGAAGGCATGGGGGTGGAGTGCTGTACCAGCTCCCGCCCAGTCCATTCTATAGTAGGCTGTGGGCCCAGGGATCGAAGGTCCACCGATCCCGAAATTTCAGAAGTCTCCCTCCTACCGGTATCACCTCACTTGGACTGCCGTCCTGAGGTCTTGCCTTCCTGACCACGACCACCCCTGAATCCCCTTCTCCTTGAGGGGCGTCTAGACGAGCCTCTGGCTGCTCCTCTAGGCTTTGCTCGAAAGGAAGTAGACTGCCCTTCGAACGCTGGGGTGAATGCCGTGGACTGTGTCGACACGGCCTGGGGTACCCACTGAAAAGTGGTCGGGGTTTGTGCCACGATCTGGGGCACTGGGGGCAATGGCAATTGCAGTTACTGTTGCTGTCTAAGAGGCTTGGCTGGCCGAGACGGTAGCCTAGTCCTCATAGTCTTCCTCTTTGGTTGAGGACCCTCATCCGGGGAAGACTTTCTTTTGATAGCCCGGCCCCACTTCTGGAGAAGGTTTCTATTCTCCAAGGCGGCCTTATCAACAACTTCTTTGACCAAGTCGGTAGGGAAAAGGTCTTTTCCCCAAATGTTGGAGGAGATTAGTTTCTTTGGCTCGTGCCTCACCGTAGCCGAGGTAAACACGAACTCCCTACAAGCTCTCCTTGCCTTGACGAAGCCATAAAGGTCCTTCGTCACTGTGGCCAGATGAGACTTGGCCACTACCATGAACATTTCATGGACCTTGGGGTCACTTGCCATCGTCTCGAGAGTAGTCTGAAGAGACACTGAGGCAGTCAGTCTTTCTTTTGTATCGAACTCTCTTCGCAAAAGAAAGTCAGACAGCTTAGGGAGGTCCTTGCCGAACTGACGTCCGGCAATATCAGCCTCCAACTTTCCAATTGAGAATGTAAGATGGACGTCCTTCCAGTCTTTGTGGTCCATAGGCAGGGCCAGCGACAAGGTTTACACTCCTCTAGGGAGGGGCAAGACCTGCCGGCCTCGACTGCTTTTAGTACAGCCAGAAACCCTTTCTGTAAAAAGGGGAAGGCTCTAGTAGGCGAGGACACAAAGGAAGGAAGCTTCCTATTCAATGCGGCTACCTTTGAGTTAGAGAAGCCCCTCTCTTTCATCGAGGATGAAAGTAGAGCTTGAGCCTTAGCATGGTCCATCACTATGACCTCATTCGACTCTGTCTCCTCCTTTGAAGCTGGTTCCTTCCTCAGCCGGACATAACAGTCCGGATATGATGCCTTGCTGGGCCAGAATTCCACCTCCTCCAGGGGAACTGAGCCCAGCTTATCCGAGATGACGATCTTTCCAGTCGTCATCAGCATTTGCTCAGCATACCTCCATGGGTTAGCATCTGAGCACAAGGGAAGGTCTTTCACATTGAGCTTTTTCTGGGGCCCATGTGATTCTGCAAGGCACTGCATTCGCAGTTCCATTGCAGCCGCCTTCTCCTGATTCTCCTTCTGCATTTGTTGGATCATTCCAACAATAGAAGAGAGGGCCTGTCCCAGCTCTACTGGGAGACCGGCCGATGTAGAGGGAATAGGCTCCGGGATATGAACCGGAGTAGCCGACACCTCGTCGACGTCTACCTCTACAACGTCTGGGGCTTGAACTTCATCCTGGGCGTCTGCCAGGAGGTCTTCCTCCCGACACCCGTCCACATCAGACATCCTGTCATCTAATTGGATGTCTTGCATCGCGACCGCGACTTCAGCATCCACCTGGATCTGAACTTAGGGGATCTCCTCTTGAGGCTAGGGAATCACTGCATCAGCTGATGCCTTAGGGAAAAGATACGCCCTCATCTTCTCACTTGGAAGATAAGGGCCAGAAGTGTTCTTTTGGAAGCCCCTTACCCAGGTACGAAGCTTCTTCCTAGCTATATCCCTTGAATCCTCTGTCCTAGGGGAATTAAAGGTCTCAGTAATCAGGTTAGTGCACACAGTACATACCTGAGGGTCCCAATACCGGAGATCATCCTTGGAGACAGCGTATGTTGCGTGTCTCCTACAAAACTCATGTCCGCAGAGGTTCTTGCTGCGGACGTTGCAGAAAGCACTTCCCCACTTCGGAGTGTCCTTCTGTAAAGAGAAGAAATTTCCATGAGTATCAAGTGAACTATGTATCACTGGATATGCATAGTATAGCATAACAATTCAGAAAGGAAAGACACACACTTGTGTTTCCCTCACAACCCATTGTTGCACCCTTCCAGATAATAAAATCAAAATGGTTTATCTCTTCTAGAGTAACCAATGCAAGGTTTCCAGAGGAAACAGGTGGAGCTCACACCTAAGCAATGATTTTAAAATCCTGGATAATAGACAGGAAAGAACTCAGCTTCCTATCTGTAGGGCAACAGCAAAGGGATATGCAAGAAAACACAATAGTGTTAGAAGACACAGTGCCGTACCAAAACCCTTACCATAGTTTTCTTCTTACTGTATATGTTATACTGAAGAATACTAGTACAGTATAGGGGGATGTGTGCCGGCCTGCCTTTGCCGGCCGGCACACACCACAACTAGCTTTAAAGTATACTACTTAACAGCTATAAGGCGGCAGCACTCTGGTTCAAATGCATGTGCCGGTCGGCAGCAACTGCCGGCCGGTAACAGCCAATGTTGGCCGGCAATGGCTGCCGGCCAGCAACTACACAAGGTAGTACCCAGCTGCCGGCCACACTCTTGGTGACCGGCAGACAAGGGCTGACATAAGCCGGCCGGCAAAGGTACAAGACCGATGCCAGCCGGCAGCAAAAGAACCAGAGGACTACACCTGCCCGGCTGCCGGCCTCATAGGCCGGCAGCCGGGTCAGGTACAGCACTAGAAGAAAAATAGAATGGATGCCGGGATAAGAGTGTACACAACCTCCAAGCCCGGCAACCGAAAGAGTGCATATAAGGAAGGGGAGAAACTAATTCAGGCTTCCTGACCAATGCCGTCTGGCTCTACAGGCAGGCATGGATGAGGGACCAAGAGAGGTCCGGGCAGCACTCGAAAACATAAGACCCTTGCCGGCCAGCAGCTCTGCCGGCCGGCAAGGGGCTGAGTCAATTCCACATCCTAACCTATACTAGGTCCAGATGTAGAACGACCTACAGTATAGTAATGGCTCGGCCATTACGGAGAAAGAGGGGGAAGGGACAAGAGGGTCCTGCCAACCTTGCTTTAGTGACAGATCACCCGCAGCCAAGAAACTTATCTTAGCCTAAGGGAGATCTAAGGGGGAAGGCCAGCAATACTTGCCTGCTCCCAGAGCACCAAAGCAAGGAAGGCGTTGCTACTCCCAGGGAAAGAACTTATCCTCCCCCGAGAACAGCAACAAGGACTAGTCTGGTAGATCACAAAAGAAGGAATCATATCCACAGAAACCTTCGGTAGTGACCTAAGGGAGCTAAGCTCCCTTTGTCTGTGTCAGGTCAGTGAGGGGGACTCAGCCCCAAGCCAGACAACACAGACTCAGACTAAAAAACTCTGTTGTTCTGTCCCTCTTGAACCATACTACAGGAACAGGAAGGTACAGTAACACCCCAGTATAGTTTTATCGAAAATAAATTCCGAAAAAACCACTTAGGGATAAGCCCAAGGCTTAAACAGAGGGAAAGGGATTGCATACCTTCTCCGAAGAAAAGAAAGCAACCGGGGAGTATGATAAAGTATACTAAGGCTCCATAAGCAGCTAGCCTAGGCACCAAGAGAATCGATTACCTAAATCACCGAAACTCACTCGTATACTATCTTGGAAATATTCCACACAGTCTAAAATGTATAAAGTATAGCCTAAAGCTTCAAAAAATTTTAATTACACTCGGAAAAAACATAATCATGCATGATGTACTAGGACCAAACGACTAGGCTACATGGCCTAGCGTAGGCCAGAATGGCGAATACTTCGCCAAATAATACTAAGCACGAAAGGAAATCCTATGTAATGCTAAATAGCTAAAATTTATTAAAGCAAAACAACCAGGAATGTCGCTCTGACTAAATAATTTATACCTAGCGAGCGACAGCGTCCAGGACGCCTCTGGTAGGCTACGGCTCTTGTATCAAAGATTAATCCTATTAATCACTCAAAATTTTACCAAGAGCCTACATTTATACATAAAAGACATTATACTCAACTTATCAGAGGCCAACGAAGACGGAGAAGCCATGAAAAGTAGAATAAATCCAAGATTTGCGAGAAAAACAGGAAAAAACACCGAGTTGTTAAGCTACGCAAAAAGGAATACAGATGGCGCCAGGATTGGCGCAGGCACGCATACGAATCGGAGGATAGGGAAGCCTTGGGAGCGGCTCCCCTTTTTCTTTCCCGAATTCGTATCTCGCCAATCACCTCCTACGAGACGAAATCTCTGTCCAGGATGTAGATTGCCATGTGGCGTGTCTAGAATACGTCCTCTGATATGTCGCGATATCCCTTTCACGAGGGATACTCGCTCCAGGAGTTAGAATTCTGGTACCTTAAGGTAAATTCTCTGGGAATATCGCCGTAGTTGTAATATACCCTAGGAAGCTACCCTATAGGAACTTCCATCAGGACGACATGGCTTGAGCCCAAATATATATATATATATATATATATATATATATATATATATATATATATATATATATATTCATATGTATATATATATGTTGCTTTAAGTTTAGATTCACTTAACTTGAAGAAAAAATGCTAACAATCTCTTGGAGAGACATCACTATACACAGATAACTAATATATATATATATATATATATATATATATATATATATATATATATATATATATATATATATATGTATATATATATATATATATATATATATATATATATATATATATATATATATATATATATATATGTATATATATATATGTATATATATATGTATATATATATATGTATATATATATATGTATATATATATATGTATATATATATATGTATATATATATATGTATATATATATATGTGTATATATATATGTGTATATATATGTATATATATATATATATGTATATATATATATATATGTATATATATATATATATGTATATGTATATGTAT
>NC_090744.1:8424134-8431634 GCF_036898095.1 Palaemon carinicauda | reverse complement strand
TAATAATGATGTTATAAAAACAATAATTTCACTAATAGTAATTTTAATAATGATAATAATACCACTAATAATAATCTTAATAAGGATAATAATTTCACTAATAATAATTTTCATAATAATAACAATTGCACTAATAATAATTTTAATAATGATAACAATTTCACTAACAAAAATTTTGATAGTGTTCATAATATCAATAATAATAATTCTTGAAATTTGCTAGGTAGCTTGAGTCACAGTTTAGCCACATACTTCTCGGGCTAGTAGAGCAAGTAGCGAACTGCCTTCCAGTCGCTTCCAGGCACCTGTGCAACGTCTAGAAGCTCGTGAATTTTAGTATCCATCAGATTCATACATTTTCTTTTATAATGCTTTGTTTTTTGCTAATCCATCGACAGTAATAAGGACGTTTTAGAGCTAAAGGTTGCTCACGAGCTCTGGTGCTCAATGCCCAAGATAGTACCAGGGAGGGTCTGGCAATGACTTTTAATAACTCAGCAGGTATACCTAACCTAACTCCTTCCTATTCTCAAATGCACGGTGTGGATATAGACACTGCTGAAAAATATTGGTCTGAAGAAGAAACTCTCAGCGTATGGGAAACGTTCCAGCCTGGAGATCTGCTGTACTGGTGTTCGAGACCAGCTCTCATACCTGCCTAGCTATTTCATGGACTGGGGTTCGTGACCAGCTCATGCTCGATAACTTCTTGTAGTAATTACAACCTCCCTACCTTGTGGTTGAGCCTTTATGTATATCTGCAGAGTCATCGGCAGCCATTGCCTGGCCTTCCCTGGTCCTCGTTTGGGTGGATAGGGAGCTTGGGTACTGATCACATGTCACTGTCCCTTGATTTTTCCGGTCATGAGCGGCATTTAAGCCTTTGTCAGTTAGGGACTTTTTCACTTGTCTAGAAAAACATTTTGTTTGTAGAAAAAAAAAAAAACTTTTTAATCTGATATAAGATTTCTTGTATTGAAATGTTATTTATCTTTTTGAAACATTGTGTTTATTTTGTTAACTTGACTTTTTGAGATTGATCATTTTCTTTAAAGGGGAAAAATTATGTTGTTTCTGGCAAATATAGTTGGCTCTCTCTCTCTCTCTCTCTCTCTCTCTCTCTCTCTCTCTCTCTCTCTCTCTCTCTCTCTCTCTACCATTTGTCTAATCTGTACTCTACTTATCACTGGTATTAAACCATAAACAACCAAACTATAATATTAGAACTATTTTGGTTCTCTCTCTCTCTCTCTCTCTCTCTCTCTCTCTCTCTCTCTCTCTCTCTCTCTCTCTCTCTCTCTCTCTCTCTCTCATTTGTCTATTCAGTGCTCTACTTACCTATGATATTATACTATCAACAAACAAACTATAAAATTATCCCTATTTTAGTTTCTCTCTCTCTCTCTCTCTCTCTCTCTCTCTCTCTCTCTCTCTCTCTCTCTCTCTCTCTCTCTCTCTCTCTCTCTCTCTCACATTTTTTTAGTTTTTTATCTTAAATTATTATTATGATGCCAGATAATTAGCAAATATTAATTCATTCTCTCTCAGTATTCTTAACCCGCAACAATCATTATGAAAATGCGATGTATGTCATATACCAACACATCCTACTTACGCTGAAGTGCAACAAAAAATAAATACTAAAGACACAAAGGTATTCTGCTCAACATGCTTAGTCTGGATAGAAAATATAATTAAGTCGAGATTGAATCTGCAAATAGTTGAAGAAGAAGAAGAAGAAGAAGAAGAAGAAGAAGAAGAAGAAGAAGAAGAGGAGGAGAAAAATTAACAGGATATGTGTAAGGATGCAGAGGAAATCATTGATACAACATATAATGCCATTCAACAACAAACTTAGGAAGAAATAAATTATCAGATGGAAACAAATAATAGACCCAAGAGACTCTACCCGGACCTACATACTTTTAGGGAAGAGCAAGAACATGAAAAAAGAAAAAGAAAAGAAAGATATAGTCGGCAATTTGCTGAAAAGAGGGAATTGCAAATTTGGTGAAAGATGCTACTACAAGCATCCAAAGATATGCCATAATTATGAAATATATGGTAAATGTGCGTATTTAGGAGGATATGGAGATGAATGCAGAGATCTCCATCCAAAAATATGCAAAAACCTGAAAGATGGAAAAGGATACAAATTCAACAAAAAATGTCGATATATCCATCCTGCAAGCATGAATGAAAGTCAGTAAACTTAGCAAACAGAAAAGAAAAATGAAAGCAAAAATGAAACAAAAAAAGAAACAAAAAAAACAAGGCGAGCATATACCGCGATATCACAAAAGGCCCCAAGATATGATGCCTTTCAACCCAAATATGCACAATTAGAGCCCAACTACAAAGAATGCATCTATAATGCCAGGGGTTGGTGCAGATATGGGGATAATTGTAGGTATACACACACAAATAATCATGAAGGCGAAAGAGTGAATATAATAGAAAAGCTGGATTGTTTAATTCCAGAATTCCGGGAAATGAAGAAAAGAACATCATATCAGACGAGGAAGGAAGTATGGGAGAATTCATATTATTACCAATATTAAATAATGGGGATGAAACACAAACCATAATAGTGATGAATGCACAGGGTTTAGTCACGAGTAACTCTAAAAGTAAAATAGAGTTCTTAGAAGAACTAACCCCGCTGTAAAAAATAGATATATTAAATATAAGTGAAACATGGTTTTCCCAAGAGATTGGTTGTGATGACCGGATAAAGGGTTTTTAAACATATAGATCAGACAGAACAAATAGGAATCAAGGGGGAACCGCAATATATGGAAGAAACATAAATCAAGGAAAAACATGTGAAAAATACACCAACACAGAATGTGAATTGATTGTGGTAGAATTTGAATTTGAAAAACTAGGGAATATTGTAGTTTACAGACCCCAAATACTAAGGAGTTTGACATAATAATAGAAAAAATAGATGATATATGTAGAAACCATAAAGACTGGAATATACTCTTATCCGGAGATTTTAACTTTCCTTTCGTGGATTGGAAAGAATGGATAGAAGAAAGTGGTTGTATATATACATATAAAAAGAGGGTAATAGTAGCGCAGAGGATAAGAGACAGTTTGAAAAGCTTCAAGATATGCTATTAGAACATAATATGCAACAAATAAACCACATTCCAACAAGTAAGGACAATGTCCTAGATTTAGTATTTGTGAATGAGGTGAATTATGTTAAAGAAATAATAGTGTATAACTCGGGAATTTCAGACCACAATGTCATAGAATTAATAGTCCATTCCAAAGCAAAAGAACGCAAAGATAAACAAAGCACAAAAAGATGGGAAGAATATGGAAACTATAATTTCTATGGTAAGAATATAAAATGGTCAGAAATAAATGAAGATCTGAATAAAGAATGGAAAAATGTATTTGTAAGTGATAATATACAGGTAAATACGGACATACTGTACAAAATACTGGAGAAAATTGTTGAAAAAAATGTACCGAAAAAAAAAACAATAAACAAAAGACGTGCATATCAAGAGACAGAAGGATCTTATTTCAGAAAATTAGAAAGTGGAAGAAAAATCTTGAAAAAGAAAAAAATGTATGGAAAATGATGGAAATAAAAAGTAAGATAGAAAATGCAGAAAAAAAGATTATACAATCGAAAGAAAATGAAAAAAAGGTACTGAGAATGAAGGACACTTCAAAATATCAAACAAAACCCCAAAGTACTTTACTCCTATGCAAAAAAGATGAATAAAGGGAGATTAGAAATAGGCCCTCTAAGAATTGAAGGACGGTTAAGGAAACAAGAAGGAAATATGAATCATATTAGCAGAAAAATATAAGAGTGAATTCAATTCACGCCAAGAATTACGAATGAGAATAATGAAACAGTAATGAGAGAAGAAAATATTGAATATCTAACGGATATAGATATTAGTGAAGCAGATATTGTGCAGGCTATAAGCGAAATTAAAAATGGATCAACGGCTGGGTCAGATGGAGTTCCAGCGATTTTGTTAAACAAAAAATGCACACACTATCGCGAAGCCGCTCTCAATACTGCTAACACAAAGTGTAGATATGAGCGAGATACATGTTAAACACAAATTAGCATATATAACCCCTATTTTCAAAAGAGGATCATGACTAGAGGCAAGCAATTATAGACCTGTTAGTCTAACATCACATATTATGAAAGTTTATGAAAGGGTAATAAAAAAGAAAATAATGAATTATATGGTTAAAAATAATTTATTTAATATAGGTAAGCACGGTTTTGTGCCCGGAAAACGTATAAAAACCCAACTGATATGATAAATGAAAAAGACACAGAAGTGGTATATCTAGATTTTGCAAAAGTCTTTGATAAGGTAAACCATAATATATTAGAGAAAAAAATTAGAAAGCATAATATTAAAGGAAAGATATAAAAATGGATAAAAGAATTTCTACAAAACAGAAAACAGATAGTGGTTGCAAATGAAGAGAAATCAGATGAAGCTCAGGTAATATCTGGCGTGCCACAGGGTACGGTATTAGCTGCACTGTTGTTTGTTATTATGATCTCAGATATAGACTGTAATGTTAAAGACTCTGTTGTGAGAAGTTTCGCCGATGACACAAGAATAAGTAGAGAAATTACTTGTGATGAAGATAGGAACTTAGTACAAAGAGATGAAGAAATAGCATGGTATTTAACTCCGATAAATTCAAAACAATAAATTATGGAAACAGAAAAAAATGGTATATGCATACAGGGGACCTAATAACGAGACTCACAAACAAGGAAGCAATTAAAGACCTTGGTGTAATGTTAAACAGGAATATGTTATGCAACGACCAAATAGCAACACTGTTGGTAAATGTAAAGCAAAAATGGTAATGCTATTCAAACACTTTAAAACAAGAAAAGCTAAACACATGATTATGCTGCACAAAACTTATGTACGTAGTACACTTGAGTACTGCAATGTGATATGGTACCCACACTACCAAAAGTATCTTGCACAATTAGAGAGTGTACAAAGGTCATTTACTGCTAGAATTGAAGAAGTTAAGGACCTTCACTACTGGGAAAGACTGCAATTTTTAGAATTATACAGTCTAGTAAGGAGAAGAGAACGCTACATGATACTACAAGCATGGAAACAAATCGAAGGAATTACTGAAAACATCGTGGAGCTAAAAATATCAGAAAGAGCATGCCGAGGTAAATTAATAGAGCCCAAAAATATACCAGGAAAACTAAAGAAGGTGCACAGGACATTAATCAACTACGCACCAGCATCGATAATGCAGCGATCATTTAATGTGCTGCCAGCTCATCTAAGAAACATATCAGGAGTGAGCGTAGATGTGTTTAAGAATAAGCTCAATAAATACATAAGATGCATCCCAGACCATCCAAGACTGGAAGATGCAAAATACACCGGAAGATGCATTAGCAACTCTCTGGTGGATATACGAGGTGCCTCACACTGAGGGACCTGGGGGAACCCAAACATAGAATAAGGTAAGAGTCTCTCTCTCTCTCTCTCTCTCTCTCTCTCTCTCTCTCTCTCTCTCTCCCTCTCTCTCTCTCTTGGCTCTTATATGACAGTGAATCATTAAACTTAATCTAAAAAAAGACAACAAGAGATATATTTTTATTGTCTATTATCAAAGTTTATGACATAGATAATGATTAAAATCACAAATAAGTAGTTGATTGTCAATATCAACAGCATAATTCATCCAAATGAAAATGGAATACATTCTTCCCGGGTGGCTGTGTGTGTGTTTGTATTATATCCAATTTCCAAAAAAATAATAACTCGCTTAAAAAGTAGTATATGAATCAAATGTTTTTATAGACATAACACTTATTCCTTTTATCGTTTCATGATTAGATAAGAATATCCTAGATAAATTTGGAAGTGCCATATCAAATATTACGACGATGAATTGCAACATGGGCTTTGAATCTTCACTATAACAGATTGTGCAGTTTTGTATATTGTAAATGAACCCTCGATACGCATTATAGATACCGTAAATCGAGAGCAAACATCGCCTTTATTCTCATAGATCATAAGGTTGTCTTTTGAAGTCTTTCATAGATAACCATACGACCTTTGGCCAGTACGATTAGATTTTGCTTTGTTGCAGAAAAGAGAAAACAAAAGATTAATGTGTTAGAAGCAATTGTTTTTTTGTGGAATAATCTTCCTAATTGGGTAGTTGAATCGGTATAACTTCAAACGTTTAGACATGAAGTAAATGTTTTTATGTTGAGTAGGCTGGCATAAGTCTCTTTTTATAGTTTATATATGACAGATCTGTTTTAGTGTCGTTACTGTACTCAAACAATTCAATTCTAATTGCTCATTGCTTTTCATATAGTTTACTTATTGCCTTATTTCCTCTCCTCACCCGGCTATTTTTCCCTGTTGGAGCTCTTGGGCTTATAGCATCCTGCTTTTCCAAATAGGATTGTAGCTTAGCTAATAATAATAATAATAATAATAATAATAATAATAATAATAATAATAATAATAATAATAATAATAATAATTTTCTTACTTATTTCTTGAAAATTACGTTGATCTTTATTCAATCTATATTTTGATTTCCAAATGCCCCCCTCTCCATCTTAAAGTTAAATCACTTCGGTGTGTATTTTCATCTTCCACATATTAGTTTTAAAACATATGGAAACTTGAAAGATAAGTTGATTACTTTTAAAGATTATTTCTCGTTTAAACTTGTGGCAGGCTTATATTATGATAACAAAATTAACAACAGTAAGAGTAACATAACTTTAGTGATAGCTTAGTTAGCTTATATGGTTCTAGGACAGTTTGATACTGGACATTTCGATACCGGACATTTTGATACCGGACATTTCGCTACTAGACATTTTGTGACTAGGATTTTTCGTTACCGGTCATTTCGATACCACGATATATATATATATATATATAAGGCATGAAACCAAATTATAACTATAAGTAAAGAGTTAAAAGTACAAATAAAAAAAACTATAAAGACTAAAAGGATTTATTTTGTTAAAAAGATACAACACGTATAAATAAAAAATGAGACAAGCAACAATATTATCTAGTTAAAAATGTTTAATGTTATGAGCAATGCCACGAAGATATTGGATTTTATTTGCAGGGTCATACTGTTCTAGCAATTTTCTTATACGCTGATTGGCGTCCCTGTATTTTTTTTTTTCTTTTTTTTTGGAGGTTACGCTGTCTCCACGATTGAGATGTGCAATTCTTGTTGCACTGAGAGCCTCTTCATGTTTTAAAGCAGTTATGAGGGACCAAATATTAGGATGCACATTTGTCACGGAGGTTCTTAGTGCATTATGGAATCCTTCAACATAGTTATTGGTGCGTGGCATACCATTTTCAGTGGGTTCATGAACATTCCATAAACGAATAGGGAAGACTGGCTCGACTCTTCGCCTTCGTTGGCCACAACCTCTAACTCCTCCAATATATGTTTCAAAATATG
>NC_090744.1:8411634-8414134 GCF_036898095.1 Palaemon carinicauda | reverse complement strand
TCCATCGTGAAATAAATTATAGTTTGTATTGATAGGGATGTCTAATTGAGAAAATATATTAATAATTCAGATTCCTTTTTCAATCACAAATATCAGTCGATAGCAAATTAGTTGCAAATTAAATTGTTTATTATTATTATTATTATTATTATTATTATTATTATTATTATTATTATTATTAGTAGTAGTAGTAGTAGTAGTAGTAGTAGTTGTTGTTGTTGTTGTTGTAGTAGTAGTAATATTATTACAATTATTATTATTATTATTATTATTATTATTATTATTATTATTATTTTTGTTATAACAGCGAAAAGTAACACAGTGAGGAAAGAAGATAAGGAAATAAATAAACGATCTGAAAAATAATTAACAATTAAAGTAACATATCTAGATAAACATGAAAAATATATTCAATTAAAAGAGAAAATATTGAGACATACTGCCTGAAAAAAAAAATATATCAGATAAACATGAAAAAAAAATTATATTTAAGAAAACGAGAAAAAGATGAGTCACAAAGAAAGATATCTAAGAGTTTGAAAAATGTAATAGGAAGACAGTGACTGGCAAAGGGTTGGCAGGGAGGAAATAGTGGGGTATGGTGACTGCACATTGACCGGAGGAGTCCATCAGACTGGAAGAAATGGAAACGAAGGACTCCCTAAATCGGGTATTTCAGAAAAGGATCATGAAGGAAATTTACTGAAGAAACTAGTGTTAGAAATGATATCGTTGGAGATAACTAGAAAGAAATTATCAAACGACAACAACTAGAATATAGATGGAAAGCATTAAGTTAAAAATTCTTTATCATTTGAATTACATAAATTTAATAAAATGTAACCAGAGGAATAAACAGCTTTTGACTGTTTTTTTCTGGTTTAAAGAGGAAAATTATCAAATATTCTTAAAATATAAACAGCATTTTTGTGACTGGATTTTTTTTTTGTTTTAGATAGAAAACATATCAAATAGTCTTTTTTTTATAAAAGAAAAAATATTCCTCTCTGATTGTCTTTTTCATTTTGTCTGAATTGGATAAGTTAGATAAAAACCCATCAGAGAAATGAACAACTTTGTATGTTATTCTCTCTCTCTCTCTCTCTCTCTCTCTCTCTCTCTCTCTCTCTCTCTCTCTCTCTCTCTCTCTCTCTCTCTCAAACTGGAATTGATAAGATGTAACACAACTCAATGCGCTCACTGTGTCAATTCATTTACATATATATAGACTTCCAGTGGATGTAGTAAACAGCAATTCTGTAAAAGAGTTCAAGAATAATTTAGAAAAGATCATAAGAACTCTCTAAATGCTTAAAATGAATCGCTTTACCTAGGAGCAAATGGAGTCTCCTCGGATGGACTAAAACGTCTTTGAGACATGCAAAATCCTTCTCTCTCTCTCTCTCTCTCTCTCTCTCTCTCTCTCTCTCTCTCTCTCTCCTCTCTCTCTCTCTCTCTCTCTCTCTCTCTCTCTCAATAAGAAGCTGAAAAGGAACGTAGAATTAAATGTCACATTGACTTCATTTTTACCTTCACCGTCAGGAAAAAGTTTTGCCAGTAATATTAATCCATTTCATTGTAAAATGAGATGACAATACATCCTCCAGACTGCATTCACTTTCTAATAGGAGAATCTTTATGATACCATTTGTGTAGGAAGCATCTGTGATATGAAATCCAGATGAGATTACGGTTTTTCTTCAGGTACAAAAAGTATATGTGTTTATATATATATATATATATATATATATATATATATATATATATATATATATATATATATATATATATATATATGTATGTATATATATATATATATATATATATATATATATATATATATACATATATACATATATATATATATATATACATATATACATATATATATATATACATATATATATATATATATATATATATATATATATATACATATATATATATATATATATATATATATACATATATATATATATATATATATATATATATATATATATATATATATATTTACATATACATATGTATATATATATATATATGTATTTATATATGTATATATATATATATATATATATATATATATGTATATATATATATATATATATATATATATATATATGTATATATATATATATATATATATATATATATATTAATGCACACACACGCATATATATATATATTGTATATATATATATATATATATATATATATATGCGTGTGTTTGTGTGTGTTTATGTGTGTGATATATATATATATATATATATATATATATATATATATATATATATACATAAATATATATATACATACATATAATATATATATATATATATATATATATATATATATATATATATATATATATATATGTGTGTGTGTGTGTGTGTGTGTGTATGTGTGTGTGTGCATGTAAATATGCTTTTATTGCATTACGATGACCTTCTTTTCCAGAGAAAAACATGAACAAGATATTATTAAAATAGAGATTTTT
>NC_090744.1:8401515-8403634 GCF_036898095.1 Palaemon carinicauda | reverse complement strand
ACCTCAAAAACCAGCGACATAAAAAATCCTCCAAATTTCTAAACAACTGCCAAAACAACAACCTCAAAAACTAGCTACAAAATCCTCCAAATCTCTAAACAACCGCCAAACCAACGACCTTTTCGACCGAGTGACCAGCGCCGGAGACGTGCCAACTTCACAAGAACATACAAATAAAATAACGCATCTAATAACACAATTATTTTATTAAATGAAATAGTAATCGAAGCAATACAAATTTACAAGAGGTAAATAAAAAGGTAGGGGAGGAGTAAAGATGAGGAGAGGAAGGGAAATGGCAAGGAAATATCGAAGAGGAGGGGAGGGGGGGGGGGGTAAGAAGGAGGAGGAGAGGAGGGCAGGGGTAAAAAAGAAGCAGGGGGAGAAGGGGCCTGGAAAGACGGGGAAGGGGGGAGAGGAGCAAGGAAAGGGTGGCGAAGGTAAAGGGGAAAATATAGGAGGAGAGGGAATGAAAAGTGCCCCTCTCCTTCTCTTCCTTTTCCCTTGCCCATATCTCTCTTTAAATATGGTGGGGGGTACCATGTGGTTTTAGAAGCCTCAATTATGAACACTGTGTTAGGCTATCATCCACTGACATACTGTGATGCAATACTTCGTCAGTAAGGGAAGCACTCAGTTTCTATTGTTGGTATACCACTTTCTCATGAATGATTAAGAATTTTAAAGAAACAAAGATTGAGTACAACTTACGCAGCACATTCGAAATCACTATACAGGTATAAATGCATCAACTATATAAGACAAACAAATAGTAGACAGTGTTTCCTGCTGCGGCAATACAGCTGGAGTGGCTGCCTGGTTGGACGTGGACAGTGATGCTGTTCACGTATCAAATGTATACTGCACTCAGGGATACCACCATTAAAATTTAGTGTTTTAGATTAATATATGAATAGATAGATATATAGAAGTCGATAAATAAAAATCCACAAATACGTTTATATATTTTTTCTTTACTGCGAGTTCTGCCATATTTTGAATTTTTATTTTTATTTTGATATTTTGAGAGTTTGGCGACCCCAGGAAAAGCACTTGGCGACCCCACTTGGGGTCGCGACCCCAGGGTTGGGAAACCTGGGGGTAGATGATCTACACCGAAGTGTGCGATATGAACATTCTTAGAATTTCTTAGAATGCCAAGGTCTCAGCAGTATCTCCTCCCCTCTTGCTGGGTATGAAAGATTACAAATGATATCTTGGAACTCCCTCAGGGAGGAACATTCAGGTCAGGGTAAGGTCAAAGCTAGAAATCAAAACATTCCTTACCACTTGTTTCTCTGAATTTTAAGTTAAATTATAGTATCTTGAACTTCATCAGGTTACGATTGGATAAAGCTGGAAGAAGGTTAAGTTTTACCCCTTGTTTGTGTGTTGAATGTTCAGACAATTTACTGTTATCTTGAACTTCGTCATGTTATGATTGGATAATGCTTTTGCGTAAACAGTGGTATCTAACTTCCCCAACGAAGTTGGAAGAAGGTTATGTTTTCACCCCTGTTTGTGTATTTGTGTATGGGCGTTTGTTTGTGAACAGCTTCTTGGCCACAATCTTTCTCAAAGGTTAATGAAACTTGCAAGGATTAACTGTTATTTATAATTATGGAAACAACTGGATCTTTAAAGGTCAATGTCAAAGGTTAAGGTCACTGTCAAGCAAAATGTCCAATTTACGTAATCAGCTATAAGTTTGGATTTCGTTGGCACAGAGACTTCAAACTTGGTTCATATTTGAGAGTATAAAAATCCATGCCAATTAATACATGTTATGGTCAAAGGTCAAGGTCAAGGTCAAGCCAAAGGTAGAGAAATAAGCTGCCGTGGTGGAGCTATGCGCTCTACTGAGTGCCCCTCTAGTTTCTCGTGTTTTTTTTTTTCATCACAAAGATTTACCACCAAAAGCAAGTTTAAGGATAACTTAGATTGTGATATCTTTCGTTGAAGCATATCTAGAAATGAATAAAAAAAGTTTGCTTGACCATGACCTTGATATTTGACTTTGAACTTTTCAAGATTGAATAATTCCCAGCTTTTTGCATAATAGTTAATCCCAGTAACTTTCATTACTATACGATTATAATTGTGGTCAGGAAGTTGTTCG
>NC_090744.1:8396515-8399015 GCF_036898095.1 Palaemon carinicauda | reverse complement strand
TAATATAATTTTACTGAATGGAAAGGCTATTGATGGGGAAACCACTGAGAGACGGATGAGGGAAGGATAAGCATAATTCGCAGAGCTTTTGGTAAACTATATGAAATTATGAAAAGTAAAATACCACTTTCACTGAAAAGAAAACTATTTAATCAGATGGTAATATCAGTTTTAACTTATACATCAGAAACTTGGAGCCTTACTGAACCCTTCGAATATAAGCTAATTATAACTCAAAGAGTTATGGAAAGAATAATGATGGGAGTAACCGTACGAGGCAAAAAGAGATCAACATGGACATGAGAGCAAACTAGAATAGAGGATAATGAGAATGAAAGGTAATAGATGGACATTAAGAATAACAGAAGGGGCCCCAGAGATTACAAATTAGAGCAGGGGAAGGAAGAGAAGACGATGGATTGACGAGGTAAGAAAATGTAATGTATAAAAAAAAACCTTATCTGAGATAGCGTGTTGTGAGACAAGATGTTTCAGAGAGCACCGTCTGTTGAATTTAAGATGAGAAGTCAAATGAGTTTCCAGGTCCATGAAATTACTGTTTTAATCACTTCTCTCTCTCTCTCTCTCTCTCTCTCTCTCTCTCTCTCTCTCTCCCTTCATTCACAGAATTGAGGGATTTTTTAGATAATTTTCACTAGCAAACATCGAAAAATGGAAAGAAATAAGGAATTAAGAATTACTCTTGTATTCTACCCTTTTATTCAGTATTGAGCCCATAGATAAAAAGATAAATTTAAGCACGTTATTATTATTATTATTATAATTATTATTATTATTATTATTATTATTATTATTATTATTATTATTGTTGTTGTTGTTGTTATTGTTGTTGCAATTATTATTATTATTATTATTATCATTATTATTATTAATAGCTATGCTACAACTTTGGTTGGAAAATTAAGACGCTATAAGCCCAAGGGCTCCAACAGGGAAAAATAGAACAGTGAGGAAAGGAAATAAGGAAATAAATAAATGATATGAAAAATAATGAACAGTTGAAATAAAATATTTAAAAAAAAAAACAGTAACAACATCAAAACAGATATTTCCTATATAAACTATAAAAGAAACATATGTCCGCCTGTTCAACATAAAAATATTTGTTGCAAGTTTGAACATTTTTGTAATAAATGATCATTTTACAACTAATATAATAAAAACTCCACTCAAAGTACGCCTCGTCCTACCTTGATGGAGAGGAGGGTTAGGCACTGCCCATATGTATATATATATATTGACAGTCTCTAGGATATTGTCCTGCTAGGGCATTGTCACCGTCCCTTGCCTCTGCCATTCATAAGTTACCTTTAAACCTATAAACTATACCATACTTTATCCTCAAATAATCCACAAACAAAAATGGGTTTAGAGTTGGTCTGACCTACTTTCTTCCTCCCCAGCGGCCGAGGTGTTTTTTAGGGATGAAAGTTTGTCAAACTCTCAACTACAGACTTGTTCAATAGTCAAGGCTTCTGGGAACTTGAACATGGTGAGAGGGGGGGGGGGGGATAACAAAACTTGCAATTTACTGTATCCCTTTCTTAGTAAGCGAACAAGAGGGATGGTGAGTAGCTGGTCTTTTTCATAGGTGCTATGACTCTCTCTCTCTCTCTCTCTCTCTCTCTCTCTCTTTATATATATATATATATATATATGTATGTATATATATATATATATATATAGGCCTATTTATATAAATACACACACATACACACACATATAAATATGCATGTATATATATATATATATATATATATATATTTATATATGTATATATATATAATTTTATATATACATTTCTATTTCCTGAAACATATCAATGTTCAGTTGCTGTTAATCTTCTAATGCTAGTGAACGAGTATTCACCTTACTAGATGTCTGTGAGAGAGAGAGAGAGGAGAGAGAGAGAGAGAGAGAGAGAGAGAGAGAGAGAGAGAGAGCGGGAGGGAGGGAGGTAGGGAGGGAGCCCATTGCCTTCTCAAACCCAGATAATATCATCGTAAACTAGTTAATTATCATGACACTCGACTACAATATTGACGCTCAAGGAATTATTTCGGACACTGAACTATCATAACTGTGAGAATTGAGTAGCGAGTTCCATCTTGTGTTAATTCCTAAACGGAATTACTGAGATTACGAGCGAGAATGCCGGGATCATCCATTAGCAATATGTCATATGTTGATTAATGTTACGCTAGGTTTGGCTCTGAAATACCTTTAGTTGTCCTTAGTTGAAATGAATGTGATTTTCTAAGTGAAGTGAAGGAAGTAATGTGATTGCATAATTGATTATGTGATTGATTGATCGATTTGAGGTTTTCTGGCATCATGAAAACCTCAAATCAATCAATCAATCAATCTTCGCATACTGAATCATGCAATCATATTATAATAATCCTTTTCTGAGTGGGGATACCTTACCATGGTGAAAGGGTTTGCGTATCGATATGATCATCAAAGCTGTACTAGCATG
>NC_090744.1:8384015-8389015 GCF_036898095.1 Palaemon carinicauda | reverse complement strand
TTTCCTGTTATGGTTGTTATTGGAGCAGGATGCTGTAACAAAATGCCCCCATATCCAAGATCACTAGCGTCTGTTTGGAGATAGAATGGTTTGGTGAGGTTAGGTGCCATTAATATAGGAGGAGATGACAAGTAAGTTTTTAGCTGGTTAAATATTTGATCATGTTGCTGGCTCCAAGAAAAATTTACTTTTGAAGAAGTTAAAGCTAATAGTGGTCCTGTGAATGGCGAGAAATTTGGACTGAACTTAGAGTAATATCCTACCATACCTAGAAATCTTTTTAATTCCTGTTTGGTAGTTGGAACAGGATAAGAAGTTATGGCGCTAATATTTGCATCATGGGGTAATACTTTACCACTGCCAACTCGATGACCAAGGTAAGATACCTGACCTTTGCAAAAATTACTTTTTGCTAAGTTGATCGTTAATCCATGTTGTTTCAACCTTGAGAAAACTTTTATCTTTTGAATATGGTTTACCCAGGTGTCAGAGGCAATAATGATGTCATCTAAATATACAAATACTTTTTCCAAGTCCTGTAAAATTAAAGACATTACTCTTTGGAAGGTGGCAGGTGCGTTGGCTAATCCGAATGGCATTACATTATAACTAAATAGTCCAAATGGAGTGATAAATGAAGAAATTTCCTTTGCCGTTTCTGTTAATTTAATTTGGTAATAACCCTTCAACAAATCTATTTGGGTTAAGTAGGTTGAATTACTTACTTGGTCAATGATATCTTGTATTCTTGGTAGAGGATACGAGTCTTTAATTGTTAAATTATTAATTTTCCTGTAATCGGTACAAAGACGAAATTTACCATTTTTCTTTCCTACTAGGAGACATGGGGAAGCCCATGGTGACGCACTGGGTTCTGCCAATCCTTCTCTTACCAAGTAGTTCACTTCTTCTTTCATGATACCCAATTTCTTCTGTGATGTTCGATAGAAAGCTTGTTTAATGGGTGCAGCACCTGGTTGTAGTTTGATGTCATGATCTAGCATGGTGCATCGGCCTGGTTTATCTGAAGTTATACTAGGAAATTCATGGAATAAAGCTACTAAAGATTTAAATTTTGATGCATATAAGGGTTGTAGATAGTCTGATAAGTTTTCCAAGATCTTCGAGTTTTGAGAATCCTGCCAAGATGCAGTTATTGGATCATCTGTAAATTGATCCATAGGACAATCTATGTATGGTATGGCACTAGTAATCATTACCGTTTTACTTTCAGCTGTTGAGGGAGACAAATAGGCCTTTAAGAGGTTTATGTGGACTAATTGAGTAGACTTACGCTTATCTGGAGTGGCGATTATATAGTTGGTTGGCGAGATACGGTGAGTGATGGTATATGGTCCCTGGTATTTCTCTCGTAGGGGAGAGCCTGCAATCGGATGGTATAGCAGCACTGCATCTCCTACTTTGAAACTTCTGGTTTTAGCCCTTTTATCATAGTTAATCTTCATCTTCTCTTGAGCTGTTATCAAGTTAGTTTTGGCAATGGAGTGAAGATCTGAAAGTTTCTTGTTGAGTTCTGAAATATACTGGGAAAGAGGTACCTCATTATCTCCCAACTTCAGGATGCGTTCTTTGACTGAACTGAGGATAGTTCGTGGCCGTCGACCGAAGAGTAGTTCAAAAGGTGACATACCAGTAGACTGATTTCGAACTCCTCGTATGATGTACATAATCAGTTCCAAATCGCAATCCCACTCGTTACCTGAACTATGGATGTATTTCCGGAGAAGATTTTTAATGGTCTGGTGAGTGCGTTCTAATGCTCCATTGGTCTGTGGATGGTAAGCTGAGGATGAGACTTGGGTTATATGGTAATCTTTCATAGCTGTTTTAAAAGCATGACTCATGAAATTGGTTCCTTGATCACATTGTAGTTCAGTTGGAAATCCTACAACAGTAAATATGGACACTAGTGACTTTAGGATGTTCTTGGCTGAAATGTTTCTTAAAGGTACTGCAAATGGATAACGGGTAGTTGGGCATAAGGCCGTAAGTAAGTATTCATGTCCCCTTTTTGTCTTAGGCAAAGGGCCTACACAATCTACTATGATCTTACTGAAAGGTTCTTTAGGCACAAGTATAGGTTTTAATGGTGCAACTGGTACTTTCACATTAGGACTACTTACTTTTTGACATGTTGTAAATGTTTTTACGTACTCTTTAATGTCATTCTTCATGTTTGGCCAATAAAAGTCTTGACTGATGCGTTCATATGTTTTAGTGATACCAAGATGAGAGTCAGCAGAGTGAGACAATTCTAGGATCAGAGGTCTTATATCCTTAGGAACAACTACCTGGAACAGATCCTTCCAGGTTTCTAGATGACTGTTCTTGCTGGACCTGAATTTTCTCATTAGTACATCATTATTAATATAAAAATAAGAACACTTGTTGGTATCCTTTGGTTTCACTTGGTTGAAACACTGCTGTAGAGTGACATCTTTCCTTTGTTGATAGCTAAAGGAATCAGGCTGGATCTTATATGTACTCATCAACTCGTTGAAATCCATAGGTTCAGAGACTGGCAACGGGTTTGATGATGATTCAGTAGGGGTGTCCTTTTTACTGCTTCGTGTCACTGCTAAGCATTCCTCCTGTACAACATCTGGAGATACTGCTATTAAGTTTGTTAAGACAACAGAGTTAGCTATGTCATTACCCAGGATTACATCTACATTTTTGCATGGTAACAGTTCTGGATTTACAGCTACTTCAGTAGTTCCAGAGAAATAAGGACAATGAAGGTTTACATTAATGAGAGGCAACATAGACTTACTGGTTAAGTCATTAACTGCAACATACCTGTGAGTTTCACCTTTAGGTCGTATTACTTTAGGAGAGACGATCGTTTGAGAGGATCCAGTGTCTCTGAGTATGGTTACAGGTTTACCATTTATTTTGCCTGAGCAAGTGAAGGGTGCAAACGCTTGGGACTCGTGTGATGCACAATGGAAGGTCTTTTTCTTCTCCACCTTAGGTTTTGGTTCCTGTTTGGGCAGATTCATTTGCTTAGGAGAGAATTGAGGGGGATTAGGTTCTCTCTTTAAGTATGAAGCTGCACAATGTGGATCAGGACATTCTGAAATATGATGTCCTTGTTTGCAGTATGTACAAGTTTCCTTAGGTCTAGTTTCTCTATATGGGGTTTTACCTACTTTATGAATAAGAGCATAGTCATCTGCCTTTAAAGCGGCTTTCTTTGGGTCAGATTCATTCTGCTCTCTTAGATACACATTAATGCTACCTGGTATTTTCCTTAAGAACTCCTCCATTACTATTAAATCTTTCAACTGCTCAAAAGTTTTGACATCTACTTTGTCTTTCCACTTCTGAAACTGTTTAATCTTTCCATTCATAAATTCTAAAAAGGTCTGCTGAACTTGCTTCTGACTATTACGAAATATTTGCCTATAACCTTCCGCAGTAATAGAATAAGCATCAAGGATTGCCTGTTTAATTATGAAATAATCATGTTCCTCTAACATAGTGGCACATACAGATAATGCTTTACCTTTAAATGAGTTCCGGATGATTAAATACCATTTGTCCTGAGGCCAATTGAGATTCTTGGCTGTGTCTTCAAACACAGAAAAGTAGTTATCAGGTTCCCGTTCTTCAAATGTGGGCAGCAATTTCTGCACCTTGCCCACATCAAAGGGTTCGGGAATTAGCTTACCTTCTTCCTTTTCTTTCAGTCTTATAAATGCCAGATCCCGTTCTGTTACTGTGGCCGCTTCTCTCTCAATCTGCAGCCTAACACGGAGAGCGTTGTTTTTCTGTTCACCTTCTTTTTCTTGTTGCTCCAAAGCAGTTGCAGCAGCTTCCGCAGCAGTTTTCACCTTGATACGTTCTAGGGAAGCAGCGGCAGCAGCCGTGCGCTCAGCAGCAGCGGCTTTCCTCTCTTCTAACTCAGCGGCGGCAGTTGCGGCTCGTTCAGCAGCAGCGGCTCTTTCTCGTTCTGTGGCAGCTTTCTCTCGTTCTACCAGAGTTGCGGCAGTTGCGGCTCTTTCAGCAGCAGCGGCTTTCCTTTCTTCTACCTCAGCGGCGGCAGTTGCGGCTCGTTCAGCAGCAGCGGCTTTCCTTTCTTCTACCTCAGCGGCGGCAGTTGCGGCTCGTTCAGCAGCAGCGGCTCTTTCTCGTTCTGTGGCAGCTTTCTCTCGTTCTACCAGAGTTGCGGCAGTTGCGGCTCTTTCAGCAGCAGCGGCTTTCCTTTCTTCTACCTCAGCGGCGGCAGTTGCGGCTCGTTCAGCAGCAGCGGCTTTCCTTTCTTTTACCTCAGCGGCGGCAGTTGCGGCTTGCAGCTTCATCTTTTCCAACTCCAGCTGCAGACTTAATTTATCCAAGTCACCATTTGGATTGGTAACTGTTAGAGCTCGAACGTCAGCCAGTTCTTCTTCTGGAACAATATCTTCATCTACAAGGGAGTTTAAAATATGACTGAGAATTACACATTTTACGGCAGTTGCGGGAACCTGTACATCATAATGGCGAGCTAGATTCTTTAGGTCAGTTTTTGTGGCAACTGTGAGAGATTCCACATGATCCCGTGGTGATACAATAAATTGTTGCAAGTTGAAAGGCATTTTGAATGTCGCCTGTGGCGCAAGATAAGTACAAATTAGAATAAATATCCAAACTTTACAAGAATAAGTATAAGATCATACGATCGCAAAATAACAATCTTTCGATCACAGAAATACAAAATAGCGATCACAAAATTACAAGATCGAGAGATCACAAAATTACAGAATTATATGATTAGATCACCTTACACAAAAATAGCTTAAATACAAAATTAAGTCTCGCGAAACTTACGATAATACTATAAAACTTTTATTCACAGTTAACGACTGAACAATTTTTTTTTTTAATGCTCGAGATCTTGAGCACGCGGCTAACTACTTCATAATTACTCAAACGACACGCTTAACATCACAAACTTTTAAACAATTTTACCGAATCGGTAAACAAGGCTTTAAAAC
>NC_090744.1:8369015-8379015 GCF_036898095.1 Palaemon carinicauda | reverse complement strand
AAATAATTAACCTATATGAAATGTAAAGAATGAAAAATATAAAACATCTTAAGATCAGTAACAATGTTAAAATATATATGTCTTATATAAACTATGAAGAGACTCATGTCAGCCTCTTCAACATAAAAACATTCGCTGCGAGTTTGAACTTCAAATGTAATATGAGAGGAATTATAACGTGTTGTTTACACAAGATTGGTTACAAACAACAAAATTATATCCGTTCGTGAATTAAAAATTGTTTGCGTATAGTATAGCTGCAATTTGTATCTGGATTAAACAGTAGGCAAATCTGTTGCAGATATGATGAAAAGAAACACTGCAATGTCGATGGATTTATGACGATAAAATTGAGAATTTTGATAAGTTTCATAACGATAATAGTTTCATCATTGATAGATTTAAATATTTTGATAATAATAATAATTTTATTAATTTTAGTGAATAACAATAAAAACTTTAATAATTTGATGATACTAATTTCACTGATAATATTCTAATAATTTTGATAAGAATGATAATAATAAAAATAACAATTCCACTAATGATAATTTTAATCATGATAATTTCACTAATAATGATATTAATAAAAACAATAATTTCACTAATAGTGATTTTAATAAAGATAATAATACCACTAATAATAATCTTAATAATAATAGCGATTTCACTAATAATAATCTTAATAAGGATAATAATTTCACTAATAATAATTTTCATAATACTAACAATTACACTAATAATAATTTCAATAATGATAATAATTTCACGAACAAAAATTTTGATAGTGTTCATAATATCAATAATAATAATTCTTGAAATTTGCTAGGTAGCTTGAGAGTCACAATTTAGCCACATACTTCTCGTGCTAGTTGAGCAAGTAGCGAACTGCCTTCCAGTCGCTTCCAGGCACCTGTGCAACGTCTAGAAGCTCGTGAATTTTAATATCCATCAGATTTATACATTTTTTTTTATTTTGCTTTGTTTTTGCTAATCCATCGACTGTAATAAGGACGTTTTAGAGCTAAGGGTTGCTCATGAGCTCTGGTGCTCAATGCCCAAGATAGTACCAGGGAGGGTCTGGCAATGACTTTTAATAACTCAGCAGGTATACCCAACCTAACTCCTTCCTATTCTCAAATGCACGGTGTGGTTATAGACACTGCTGAAAAATATTGGTCTTATGAAGAAACTCTCAGCGTATGGGAAACGTTCCAGCCTGGAGATCTGCTGTACTGGTGTTTGAGACCCGCTCTCATACCTGCCTAGCTATTTCATGGACTGGGGTTCGTGACCAGCTCATGCTCGAGAGCTTCTTGTAGTAATTGCAACCTCCCTACCTTGTGGTTGAGCCTTTATGTATATCTGTAGAGTCATCGGCAGCCATTGCCTGGCCTTCCCTGGTCCTCGTTTGGGTGGATAGGGAGCTTGGGTACTGATCATATGTCACTGTCCCTTGCTTTTTCCATTCATGAGCGGCATTTAAGCCTTTGTCAGTTAGGGACTTTTCCACTTGTCTAGAAAAACATTTTGTAGAAAAAAAACTTTTTAATCTGATATAAGATTTCTTGTATTGAAATGTTATTTATCTTTTAAAAACATTGTGTTTATTTTGTTAACTTGACTTTTCGAGATTGATAATTTTCTTTAAAGGGGAAAACTTATGTTGTTTCTGGCAAATATAGTTGGCTCATTTTATCTCTCTCTCTCTCTCTCTCTCTCTCTCTCTCTCTCTCTCTCTCTCTCTCTCTCTCTCTCTCTCTATCTCTACTATTTGTCTAATCTGTACTCTATTTATCTATGGTATTATACCATCAACAAACAAACTATAAAATTATACCTATTTTAGTTCTCTCTCTCTCTCTCTCTCTCTCTCTCTCTCTCTCTCTCTCTCTCTCTCTCTCTCTCTCTCTTTCTCTCTCTCTCTCTCTCTCTCACACATTTTTTTTAGTTTTTTATTTTAAGTTATTATTATGATGCCAGATAATTAGCAAATATATTAATTCATTCTCTCTCAGCATTCTTAACCCGCAACAATCACTAAGAAAATGCAATGTATGTCATGTACCAACACATCCTACTTACGCTGAAGTGCAACAAAAAATAAATACTAAAGACACAAAGGAATTCTGCTCAACATGCTTAGTCTGGATAGAAAATATAATTAAGTCGAGACTGAATCTGCAAATAGAAGAAGAAGAAGAAGAAGAAGAAGAAGAAGAAGAAGAAGAAGAAGAAGAAGAAGAAGAAGAGGAGGAGGAGAAAAATGAACAGGATATGTGTAAGGATGCAGAGGAAATCATTGATACAACACATAATGCCATTCAAAAACAAACTTACGAAGAAATAAATTATCAGATGGAATCAAATAATAGACCCAAGAGACTCTACCCGGACCTACATACTTTTAGGGAAGAGCAAGAACAAGAAAAAAAAAAGAAAAGGAAGATATAGTCGGAAATTTTCTGAAAAGAGGGAATTGCAGATTTGGCGAAAGATGCTTCTACAAGCATCCAAAGATATGCCATAATTATGAAATATATGGTAAATGTTCGTATTTAGACGGATATGGAGATGAATGCAGAGATCTCCATCCAAAAATATGCAAAAACCTGAAAGAAGGAAAAGGATACATATTCAACAAAAAATGTCGATATATCCATCCTGCAAGCATGAATGAAAGTCAGTAAACTTAGCAAACAGAAAAGAAAAATGAAAGCAAAAATGAAACAAAAAAAGAAACAAAAAAAAACAAGCCGAGCATATACCGCGATATCACAAAAGGCCCCAAGATATGATGCCTTTCAACCCAAATATGCACAATTAGAGCCCAACTACAAGGAATGCATCTATAATGACAGGGGTTGGTGCAGATATGGGGATAATTGTAGGTATACACACAAAAATAAACATGAAGGCGAAAGAGCAAATATAATAGAAAAGTTAGATTTTTAATGCCAGAATTCCGGGAAATGAAGAAAAGAACATCATATCAGAACAGGAAGGAAGTATGGGAGAATTCATATTATTACCCATATTAAATAATGGGGATGAAACAAACCATAATAGTGATGAATGCACAGGGTTTAGTCACGAGTAACTCTAAAAGTAAAATAGAGTTCTTAGAAGAACTAACCCAAATTGAAAAAAATAGATATATTAAATATAAGTGAAACATGGTATTCCCAAGAGACTGGCAGTGATGACCAGATAAAGGGTTTACAAACATATAGATCAGACAGAACAAATAGGAATCAAGGGGGAACCGCAATATATGGAAGAGACATAAATCAAGGAAAAATCTGTGAAAAATACACCAACACAGAATGTGAATTGATTGTGGTAGAATTTGAATTTGAAAAACTAGGGAATATTGTAGTTTACAGACCCCCAAATACTAAGGAGTTTGACATAATAATAGAAAAAATAGATGATATATGTAGAAACCATAAAGAATGGAATATACTCTTATCCGGAGATTTTAAATTTCCTTTCGTGGATTGGAAAGAATGGATAGAAGAAAGTGGTTGTATATATACATATAAAAAGAGAGAAATAGTAGGGCAGAGGATAAGAGACAGTTTGAAAAGCTTCAAGATATGCTACTAGAACATACTATGCAACAAATAAACCACATTCCAACAAGAATGGAAAATGATCTAGATTTAGTATTTGTGAATGAGGTGAATTATGTTAAAGAAATAATAGTGTATAACACGGGAATTTCAGACCACAATGTCATAGAATTAATAGTCCATTCCAAAGCAAGTGAACGCAGAGGTAAACAAAGCACAAAAAGATGGGAGGGATATGGAAACTATAATTTCTATGGTAAGAATATAAAATGGTCAGAAATAAATGAAAAACTGAATAAAGAATGGAAAAATGTATTTGTAAGTGATAATATGCAGGTAAATACGGACATACTGTACAAAATACTGGAGAAAATTGTTGAAAAATATGTACCGAAAAAAAAAACAATAAACAAAAGACGTGCATACCAAGAGACAGAAGGATCTTATTTCAGAAAATTAGAAAGTGGAAGAAAAATCTTAAAAAAGAAAAAAATGTGTGGAAAATGATGGAAATAAAAAGTAGGATAGAAAATGCAGAAAAAAAGATTATACAATCGAAAGAAAATGAAAAAAAAAGGTACTTAGAATGAATGACACTTCAAAATATCAAACAAAACCCCAAAGTACTTTACTGAATGACACTTCAAAATATCAAACAAAACCCCAAAGTACTTTACTCCTATGCAAAAAAGATGAATACAGGGAGATTCGAAATAGGCCCTCTAAGAATTGAAGGACGGTTAAGGAAACAAGAAGGAACTATGAATCATATTAGCAGAAAAATATAAGAGTGAATTCAATTCACGCCAAGAATTGCAAATGAGAATAATGAAACAGAAATGAGAGAAGAAAATATTGAATATCTAACGGATATAGATATTAGTGAAGCAGATATTGTGCAGGCTATAAGCGAAATTAAAAATGGATCAGCGGCTGGGCCAGATGGAGTTCCAGCAATTTTGTTAAAAAAAAATGCACACACTATCGCGAAGCCGCTCTCAATACTGCTAAGACGAAGTGTAGATATGTGCGAGATACATGTTAAGCACAAATTAGCTTATATAACCTCATTTTCAAAAGAGGATCAAGACTAGAGGCAAGCAATTATAGACCTGTTAGTCTAACATCAAATATTATGAAAGTTTATGAAAGGGTAATAAAAAAAGAAAATAATGAATTATATGGTTAAAAATAATTTATTTAATATAGGTCAGTACGGTTTTGTGCCCGAAAAACGTATACAAACCCAACTGATAGCGCACTATGAAAACATATATAAAAATATGATAAATGAAAAAGACACAGAAGTGGTATATCTAGATTTTGCAAAAGTCTTTGACAAGGTAAACCATAATATATTAGAGAAAAAAATGAGAAATCATAATATTAGGGGAAAGATATAAAAATGGATAAAAGAATTTCTACAAAACAGAAAACAGATAGTGGTTGCAAATGAAGAGAAATCAGATGAAGCTCAGGTAATATCTGGCGTGCCACAGGGTACGGTATTAGCTGCACTGTTGTTTGTTATTATGATCTCAGACATAGACTGTAATGTTAAAGACTCTGTAGTGAGAAGTTTCGCCGATGACACAAGAATAAGTAGAGAAATTACTTGTGATGAAGATAGGAACTTAGTACAAAGAGATAAAGAAATAGCATGGAAACAGAGAAAAAATGGTATATGCATACAGGGGACCTAATAACGAGACTCACAAACAAGGAAGCAATTAAAGACCTTGGTGTAATGTTAAACAGGAATATGTTATGCAACGACCAAATAGCAACACTGTTGGCTAAATGTAAAGCAAAAATGGTAATGGTAATCAAACACTTTAAAACAAGAAAAGCTAAACACATGATTATGCTTTACAAAATTTATGTACGTAGTACACTCGAGTACTGCAATGTGATATGGTACCCACACTACCAAAGTATCTTGCACAATTAGAGAGTGTACAAAGGTCATTTACGGATAGAATTGAAGAAGATAAGGACCTTCACTACTGGGAAAGACTGCAATTTTTAGAATTATACCGTCTAGAAAGGAGAATATAACGGTACATGATAATACAAGCATGGAAACAAATCGAAGGAATTACTGAAAATCTCATGGAGCTAAAAATATCAGAAAGAGCATGCCGAGGTAAATTAATAGTGTCCAAAACTATACCAGGAAAACTAAGGAAGGTGCACAGGACATTAATCAACTACGCATCAGCATCGATAATGCAGCGACCATTTAATGTGCTGCCAGCTCATCTAAGAAACATATCAGGAGTGAGCGTAGATGTGTTTAAGAATAAGCTTGATAACCTAAGATACATCCTAGACCATCCAAGACTGGAAGATGCAAAATACACCGGAAGATGCATAAGCAACTCTCTGGTGGATATGCGAGGTGTCTCACACTGTGGGACCTGGGGATACCCAAACGTAGAATAAGGTAAGTCTCTCTCTCTCTCTCTCTCTCTCTCTCTCTCTCTCTCTCTCTCTCTCTCTCTCTCTCTTTTGGCTCTTATATGACAGTGAATCATTAAACTTAATCTAAAAAAAGACAACAAGAAAGATATTTTTATTGGCTATTATCAAAGTTTATGACATAGATAATGATTAAAATCACAAATAAGTAGTTGATTGTCAATATCAACAGCATAATTCATCCAAATGAAAGTAAATACATTCTTCCCGGGTGGCTGTGTGTGTGTTTGTATTATATCCAATTTCCAAAAAATAATAACTCGCTTAAAAAGTAGTATATGAATCAAATGTTTTTATAGACATAACACTTATTCCTTTTATCGTTTCATGATAAGATAAGAATATCCAAGATAAATTTGGGAGTGCTATATCAAATATTACGACGATGAATTGCAACATGGACTGTGAATCTTCACTATAACAGATTGTGCAGTTTTGTATATTTGAAATGAACCCTCGATACGCATTATAGATACCGTAACTCGAGAGAAAACTTCGCCTTTATTCTCATAGATCATAGGGTTGTCTTTTGAAGTCTTTCATAGATAACCATACGACCTTTGGCCAGTACGATTAGATTTTGCTTTGTTGCAGAAAAGATAAAACAGAAGATTAATGCGTTGGAAGCAATTGTTTTGTTGTGGAATAATCTTCCTAATTGGGTAGTTGAATCGGTATAACTCCAAACGTTTAGACATGAAGTGAATGTTTTTATGTTGAGTAGGCTGGCATTAGTCTCTTTTTATAGTTTATATATGACAGATCTGTTTTAGTGTCGTTACTGTACTCAAACAATTAAATTTTAATTGCTCATTGCTTTTCATATAGTTTACTTATTGCCTTATTTCCTTTCCTCACCCGGCTATTTTTCCCTGTTGGAGCTCTTGGGCTTATAGCATCCTGCTTTTCCAAATAGGATTGTAGCTTATCTAATAATAATAATAATAATAATAATAATAATAATAATAATAATAATAATAAAAATAAAATAGTCACAAAAATAATAATAATAATAATATAATAATAATAATTATAATAATAATAATAACAATAATAACAATAATAATAATAATGATAATAATTTTCCTATTTATTTCTTGAAATTTACTTTTATCTTTATTCAATCTATATTTTGATTTCCAAATGCCCCCCTCTCCATCTTGAAGTTAAATCACTTCGCTGTGTTTTTCATTTTCCACATATTAGTTTTAAAACTTATGGAAACTTGAAAGATAAGTTGATTACTTCTAAAGATTATTTCTCGTTTAAACTTGTGGCAGGCTTGTATTATGATAACAAAATTAACAACAGTAAGAGTATCATAACTTTAGTGATAGCTTAGTTAGTTTATATAAATACATTGTTGCTACAATTGTTATTATTTATTCATAATAACACCATTGCTATCTTTAATGCTAGTAATAATTTCATGTCAATAATTTTAACATTACCATGTTCAAAATATTGCTTTATTGCTATTAATAATTGCATCTGAACAATGATGATATAACCATGTTCGAAATGTTATTTTGCAATACTATTAATATCATCATCTCAACTATGATAATATTACTATTTTCAAAATATTATTTTGTAATACTATTAATGATATCACTTCATCTATGAAAATATTACCATGTTCCAAATATTATTTGGTAATAATACCAATATTCCTATCTCTCAAAATATTGTTTTTAGTACTAGTAATAATCTCATGTAAACATTGATAACATTACCATATTCAAAATATTGTTTTGTAATAATACTAATAATCGTATCTTTTCAATGATAACATTACCAAGTTAAAAATAAAATTTTTAATAATAGTAATAATCTCATGTCCAGGTTGATAACATTACCATGTTCAAAGTATTGTTTTAAATACTAGTAATAATCTCATGTCAATGTTGATAACATAACCATGTTCAAAATATTGTTTTTAATACTAGCAATAATCTCATGTCAAGGTTGATAACATTACCATGTTCAAAATATTGATCTGTTATACGATTAATAATCTCAACACATTTATAATAATATCAACATGTTCAAATTATTTTATAATAATGATAAATAATTTAAGCTTACCAATGATAACATTACTATATTCAAAATATTGTTTTGTAATATTATTAATAATGTCGCCTCATTAAAAATGGAAATGTACTTTATACGACTCTATTTCAGAATGCTAAACTTGCACGAAATCAGAAAAACTCCTTTTCTTTCGTCATAAGCTCATTGTAAAGGTCCTCCTTGAAGTAATCATCACCATCATTATTTCCCACGCCTATTGACACAAAGGGACTCGGTTAGATATCGCCAGTCATCTCTATCTTGGGTTTTTAAATCAATACTTCTCCATTCATCATCTTTCACTTCACGCTACATAGTCCTAAGCCATTTAGGCCTCGGGATCTTCGAATTCATCTAGTTCCTTTTGGAGCCAAGTTGAAATTTTGATGAACCTCAAAGTCATATTTCAAAAGAAATTGGAGGATTTCCATAAAGTTTATTCCAAAAACACTTGCTAACTTTTTCACTGAACCCAAAGGAATTTTTCCTATAGAATTTCCAGTTTTTCTAGCTGGGATCGGATTTTTTTTATTCACATCAATGCCAACGTTGCGACGAGCATATTAGTAAGTAACTACTATCGTTTCATGAAGCCGTGTAATAGTGTTTTTTTTTAAATAACTACTAAAATAACTGATGGATTTCCATGATATCAAAGCAGGGAGCGCTTCATACAATGGCCTAATTTTGGGAAATACTGTGCATTGCCAATTATGTTTCATCAACTTTTTTACTTAAGAAAATGAGGCTAAATCCAGTCTTAGCCACTTGTTACAACAATTGAAGCTGCTATGACATCATGAGTTACACAGAAACCCAGCTTTAAGGCATTTACATCGCCTTGTACTACACTTTTGGGCGCCAGTGCAGTTGCATCTTGTGAAGCCTTGTCCACATGAAGCGGATTGAGAAATCACCGCCGAGCGCAGTGAAACTTTTTTCAGTATTCATGTCATCAGTGTTTAGAAGGCACTGATGGCACAGATCGAATTGATTTCTGGAATACAAACCACTGAGAATACCAGCTTTTACGGCTATCCTTTATTGGTCTGTGTCTTCTCGTCTGTCAATTATGACACCAAGGATATTTCTAGGATTGCCTCTCCCACGATCAACAAGTGGAACTGGCACAGCTACATTGTCTCCTTGTTCGCCAGCTCGCAGATCTACGCGACTTCTTTTCACCATCCTTTCTGCTTGAGAAGTTTGTGCATCGGCTGCTTCACGACGATGCCTTTTAATTTCTTTGATGCGTTCTGCAACTCTGTGGTTTTCAACAGAGGAAACAGGACTGTCAGATGGAGAGGGTGAGAGAGACGTAACGGGCTCTTCTGATTCTCCAGAAGAAACAGGGCTCTCAACTTTGTAGGCAGATGGTGTTGCTGTGGGCGAGGAAGGTCCTGTGGGTAGATCAAGGATTTCAGCTGTCATTGGCTGACTTTTCACATTCTCACCAGTGTATTGTGTTGTAGTGCTGCCATGTTCGACTGGGAGCAGAACATCCTCTGTCAAATCATGATGTTGTGTTGATATTTATCCATATTGACTCATTAGGGGTTATTTGAATGAATTACTACCAATTGTGTCACTTGGTGGGCCGGGAAATCGGGTAAAACTCGCTGGTAAAAGACTGATGTCTCGCCAGGTAAATCCTCGGACAGCTAGGTAGCGTTAGGTTCCGATTTCTTTAATGGCCTCTCGTGGCATGGTTGGTTTCGACCTGGCCTTTCATTAGAAGGGGCTAGCATTCGATCCCAAGTATGAGGTAGAAATTTATTTCTATTTGAACACGATGTTGTATTGATATTTATCCATATTGAATCATTAGGGGTAATTTGAATGAATTACTACCAATTGTGTCACGTGGT
>NC_090744.1:8354015-8364015 GCF_036898095.1 Palaemon carinicauda | reverse complement strand
ATCGATTCTCTTGGTGCCTAGGCTAAATTGCTTATGGAGCCTTAGTATACTTTCTCATACTCCCCGGTTGCTTTCTTTTCTTCGGAGAAGTTATGCAATCCCTTTCCCTCTGTTTAAGCCTTGGGCTTATCCCTAAGTGGTTTATCTGAATTAACTTTTGATAAAACTATACTGGGGTGTTACTGTACCTTCCTGTTCCAGTAAGTCTGGTTTCAGAGTGGGACAGAACAACAGAGTTTTTAGTCTGAATCTGTGTTCGTCTGGCTTGGGGTAGAGTCTCCCTCGCTGGCCTGACACAGACATAGGAGGCTTAGCCTCCTTAGGTCTCTACCGAAGGTTTCTGTTCGAGATGATTCCTTCTCTTGTGATCTAGCAGACTAGTCCTTGTTGCTGTTCTCGGTAGGAGGATAAGTTTCTTTCCCTGGGAGTAGCAACACCTTCCTTGCTTTGGTTCTAGGGAGCTGACAAGTATTGCTGGCCTCCCTCCTTGGATCTCCCTTAGGCTAAGATGAGTTTCCTTGGCTGCGGGTGATCCTTCACTAAAGCAAGGTTGGTAGGACCCTCTTTTGTCCCTTCCCCCTCTATTTCCGTAATGGCCTAGCCATTACAGTCCTGTACGTCATTCTACATCTGGACCTAGGATAGGTTAGGATGTGGAATTGACTCAGTCCTTTGCCGGCCAGCAGAGTCTGCCGGCCGGCAAGGGTCTTCTGCTTGAGTGCTGCCCGGACCTCCCTTGGTCCCTCATCCATGCCTGTCTGTGAGTCAGACGGCATTGGTCAGGAAGCCTGAATTAGATTCTCCCCTTCCTTATCTGCACTCTTTCGGATTGCCGGGCTTGGAGGTTGTTTACGCTCTTATCCCGGCATCCATTCTGTTTTCTTCTAGTGCTGTACCCGACCCGGCTGCCGGCCTATGAGGCCGGCAGCTGGGCAGTCGTAGTCCTCTGGTTCTTTTGCTGCCGGCTGGCATCGGTCCTGTACCTTTGCCGGCCGGCTAATGTCAGCCCTTGCCTGCCGGTCGCCAAGAGTGTGGCCGGCAGCCGGGTGCTACTTTGTGTAGCCGACATGGGCTGTTGCCGGCCGGCAGTTACTGCCGGCCGGCACATGCATTTGAACCAGCGTTCTGCCGCCCTATAGCTGTTAAGTAGTATACTTTAAAGCTTGTTATGGTGTGTGCCGGCCGGCACATTACCTTCTATACTGTACCAGTATTCTTCAGTATAACATATACTGTAAGAGGAAAACTATAGTATAAGTTTTGGTACAGCACTGTGTGTTCTAACACTTTTGTGTTGTCTTGCACAGCCCTTTGCTGTTGCCTTACAGATAAGAAAGTGAGTTCTTTCTTGTCTATTATCCAGGATTTTAAAATCATTGCTTAGGTGTGAGCTACACCTGTTTCCTCTGGAAACTTTTCATTGGTTATTCTAGAAGAGATTAACCATACGATTTTATTATCTGGAAGGCTGCAACAATTGGTTGTGAAGGAAACACAAGTGTGTGTCTTTCCTTTCTGAATTGTTATGCTACTATGCATATCCAGTGATACATAGTTCACTTGATACTCATGGAAATTTCTTCTCCTTACAGGAGGATCCTCCGAAGTGCGGAAGTGTTTTCTGCAACGTCCGCAGTAAGAACCTCTGCGGACATGAGTTTTGTAGGAGGCACGCAGCATGCGGTGTCTCCAAGGGTGATCTCCAGTATTGGGACTCTCAGGTATGTACCGTGTGCACTAACCTGATTATTGAGGCCTTTGATTCCTATATCCCTTGACGGCAGAATCAAGGGATATAGCAAGGGAGAAGCTTCGTACCTGGGTAAGGGGCTTCCAGAAGAACACCTCTGGACCTTATCTTCCAAGTGAGAAGATGAGGGCGTATCTTTTCCCTAGGGCATCAGCTGATGCAGTGATTCCCCAGCCTCAAGAGGAGATCCCCCAAGTTCAGATCCAGGTGGATGCTGAAGTCGCGGTCGCTATGCAAGACATCCAGTTGGATGACAGGATGTCTGACGTGGACGAACGTCTGGAGGAAGACCTCCTGGCAGAAGCCCAGGATGAAGTTCAAGCCCCAGACGTTGTAGAGGAAGAGGTCGACGAGGTGTCGGCTACTCCGGTTCAGATCCCGGAGCCTATTCCCTCAACATCGGCCGCTCTCCCAGTAGAGCTGGGACAGGACCTCTCCTCCATTGTTGGAATGATCCAACAAATGCAGAAGGAGAATCAGGAGAAGGCGGCTGCAATGGAACTGCAGATGCAGAGACTTGCAGCTTCACATGGGCCCCAGAAAAAGCTCAATGTGAAAGACCTTCCCTTGTGCTCAGATGCTAACCCATGGAGGTATGCTGAGCCCATGCCGATGACAACTGGAAAGATCGTCATCTCGGATAAGTTGGGCTCAGTTCCCCTAGAGGAGGTGGAATTCTGGCCCAGCAAGGGGTCATATCCGGACTGTTATGTCCGGCTGAGGAAGGAACCAGCTTCAAAGGAGGAGACAGAGCCGAAGGAGGTCATAGTGATGGACAATGCTAAGGCTCAAGCTTTGCTTTCATCCTCGATGAAAGAGAGGGGCTTCTCGAACTCAAAGGTAGCTGCATTGAACAGGAAGCTCCCTTCCTTTGTGTCCTCTCCTGCTAGAGCCTTCCCCTTTTTACAGAAAGGGTTTGCCGCTGTACTAAAAGCAGTCGAGGCCGGCAAGCCTTGCCCCTCCCGGGAGGAGTGTAAACCCTTGTCGCTGGCCCTGCCTATGGACCACAAAGACTGGAAGGACGTCCATCTTACCTTCTCAGTTGGGAAGTTGGAGGCTGATATTGCCGGACGTCAGTTCGGCGAGGACCTCCCTAAGCTGTCTGACTTTCTTTTGCGGAGAGAGCTCGAGACAAAAGAAAGACTGGCTGCCTCAATGTCTCTTCAGACTACTCTTGAGACGATGGCAAGTGACCCCAAGGTCCATGAAATGTTCATGGTAGTGGCCAAGACTCAACTGGCCACAGTGACGAAGGATCTTTATGGCTTCGTCAAGGCGAGGAGACCTTGTAGGGAGTTCCTGTTCTCCTCGGCTACGGTGAGGCACGAGCCAAGGAAACCAATCTCCTCCAACATTTGGGGCAAAGACCTTTTCCCTACCGATTTGGTCAAAGAAGGTGTTGATAGGGCCGCCACGGAGAATAGAAACCTTCTCCAGAAGTGGGGCCTGGCTAACAAAAGAAAGTCTTCCCCGGATGAGGGTCCTCAACCAAAGAGGAAGACTATGAGGACTAGGCTACCGTCTCGACCAGCCAAGCCTCTTAAACAGCAACTGCAACTGCAATTGCCATTGCCTTCAGTGCCCCAGTTGGTGGCACAAACCCCGACCACATTTCAGTGGGTACCCCAGGCCGTGTCGACACAGTCCAGGGCATTCACCCCAACGTTCGAAGGGCAGTCTACTTCCTTTCGAGCAAAGCCTAGAGGAGTAGCCAGAGGCTCGTCTAGGCGCCCCTCAAGTGGAAGGGGATTCAGGGGTGATCGCGGTCGGGGAGGCAAGACCTCAGGACGGCAGTCCAAGTGAGATGATGCCGGTAGGAGGGAGACTTCAGAATTTCTGGGATCGGTGGACCTTCGATCCCTGGGCCCACAGCCTACTCAAGAACGGACTGGGCTGGAGCTGGTACAGCACTCCACCCCCGTGCCCTCGGTTTTTCCAACACTCCACCCCCGTTCTGGAGGAGTACGTTCAAGAACTGTTGGAGAAAAAAGTGATCCGAAGGGTGAAGTCCATCAAATTCCAAGGGAGGCTGTTTTGTGTTCCCAAGAAAGACTCGGAAAAGCTCAGAGTCATTCTGGACTTGTCGCCACTCAACAAGTTCATAGTGAATTGCACATTCAAGATGCTAACACTGCAACACATAAGGACCTTACTGCCCAAGAGGGCATATTCCGTCTCCATAGACTTGTCGGACTCCTATTGGCACGTTCCAATCAACCGTCGACTCTCCTCCTACCTATGGTTCAGGCTTCAACGAAGACTATACGCCTTCAGAGCCATGCCATTCGGGCTAAATATAGCCCCAAGGATTTTCACGAAGCTTGCGAGCGTAGCTCTCAAACAATTACACCTAAAGGGAATTCAGGTAGTAGCCTACCTGGACGACTGGCTGGTGTGGGCAGCATCCGAGACAGAATGCTTGCAAGCTTCCAGTCAAGTGATCCAGTTCCTAGAGTATCTAGGCTTCAAGATCAACAGAAAAAAGTCTCGACTTTCTCCATCTCAAAAGTTCCAGTGGCTGGGAATCCACTGGGACCTAGTGTCACACCGTTTCTCCATCCCGGCGAAGAAAAGGAAGGAGATAGCGGGTTCTGTCAAGAGACTTCTAGATTCCAAAAGGATATCAAGACGCGAACAGGAGAGGGTACTGGGCTCTCTCCAGTTTCCTTCGGTGACAGACCCAGTGCTAAGAGCACAGCTAAAGGATGCAACCGGAGTTTGGAGAAGTTATGCATCAAACGCGCGAAGAGATCTGAGAAGACCAGTTCCGCTTCGGCTGCGTACTTTTCTCAGGCCTTGGTCCCAAGCCAGACATCTAAAGAAGTCGGTTCTTCTTCAGCCACCTCCCCCGTCGGTGACGATTCACTCAGACGCCTCGAAGGAGGGATGGGGAGGTCACTCTCATCGGAAAAAAGTCCAAGGGACTTGGTCCAAGCTATTCAAGACCTTTCACATAAACTTTCTAGAAGCTATGGCAGTGCTCCTTACCTTAAAGAAAGTCTCCCCGCGTCACTCGATCCACATAAGGTTGGTGATGGACAGCGAGGTAGTTGTGAGATGCTTGAATCGACAAGGATCGAGGTCACCACCTCTCAACCAGGTGATGTTGGCCATCTTCCGATTGGTGGAAAAGAAGAAGTGGTACCTGTCGGCAGTTCACCTTCAAGGAGTCCGCAATGTGACAGCGGACGCTCTATCCAGGTTCACACCGATAGTCGGAATGGTCCTTAGACGCAGGATCATTCTCCTTCATTCTGAATCAAGTCCCAGAACTGCAGATAGACCTCTTTGCGACAAAAGACAACAAGAAGTTGCCCCTGTACGTGTCCCCATACGAGGACCCCTTAGCGGAAGCAGTGGACGCGATGTCCCTCGACTGGAACAGATGGTCCAGGATTTATCTGTTCCCTAGTCACAACCTTATGTTGAGGGTCCTCAACAAACTGAGATCCTTCAAGGGGGTAGTGGCAATAGTGGCCCACAAGTGGCCGAACAGCGTGTGGTTCCCCCTGGCATTGGAACTACGGCTGAAGTTTGTACCGCTACCAGATCCAGTTCTGACCCAGTGAGTCCAGAAGTCAACTGTCTGCGCTTCATTACAGAAAACTCGGACCCTGCAGCTCATGATTTTCTCTCCCTAGCGGTGAGAAAGCTTTTCGGGATTTCGAAAGCCAGCATAGACTTCCTAGAGGAATATAAGTGCAAATCCACTAGAAGGCAATATGAGTCATCTTGGAGAAAATGGGTGGCCTTTGTCAAGGCGAAGAATCCGCAGGAGATCTCGACAGACTTCTGCTTATCTTTCTTCATCCACCTCCATGGTCAAGGGTTGGCAGCTAACACGATTTCGGCGTGTAAGTCTGCTTTGACAAGACCCATTCTATATGCCTTCCAGGTCGACCTCGGTAACGAGATCTTTAATAAAGTTCCGAAAGCCTGCGCTAGGCTCAGACCTTCAGCACCTCCAAAGCCCATTTCATGGTCTTTAGACAAAGTTCTTCATTTCGCTTCTCTGTTGAGCAATGAGGAGTGTGCGTTAAAGGATTTGACACAAAAAGTTATTTTCCTATTTGCACACGCATCCGGGGCCAGGGTTAGTGAGATTGTAGCCCTCTCGAGAGAGGCAGGTTGTGTTCAGTTCCTGGATGGGGGAAAACTGAACCTGTTTCCGGATCCTACGTTTCTCGCCAAGAATGAGTTACCCACCAACAGGTGGGGGCCCTGGAGAATCTTCCCTCTGAAAGAAGATGCATCTCTATGTCCAGTAGAATGCCTAAAGGTCTATCTTCGTAGAACTTCAGACTTCAAGGGTGGTCAACTATTCAGGGGAGAAACATCAGGCTCAAATTTATCTCTGAATCAACTCAGTGCGAAAATCACATATTTTTTTCGCAGAGCGGTTCCTGACAGTACACCCGCAGGTCACGATCCGAGGAAAGTTGCCTCTTCCTTAAATTTCTTTAATTGTATGGATTTTGAACATCTCCGTTTATACACTAGCTGGAAGTCTTACAGACCGTTCTTTCGCCACTATGCGAAGCAAGTAGAGGAACTAAAGAGATCTGTGGTAGCAGTGGGTCGCGTCGTTAACCCTACTGTTTAACTCTGCAAGGAACAGTGGTTTTAATTGGTACGATTAATTCCAGGGTGAGCGTGTAGTTAGATACGGTACTACAAACTAAGTGAGGGCACTGAGTTGCCCACATAGACTGTTCCATTTCCAAAGGTGAACCTAGCATAAGTGCAGACATGTGTGCCGAGCGTTTTCTAACGCTAATGTGAGTGATTTGTAATACAGACTTTTATGACTTTGATACCTCGGTATCTTAAAAGTGGAAATAATGTTTTTCTTTCAGATAAACAAGTTCTGTTTACTATCATATTTATGCATAAAGTTTTGGGTTATCCTCTTCTTATATATATATATATATATATATATATATATATATATATATATATATATATATATATATATATATATATATATATATATATATATATATATATATATATATATATATATATATATATAATTGTTGTTAACCTGTCTATTTATTGTTTGTCAATAAACTTGTTCTTGAGAACCTTGCGTCTCCTTCACCTGTGTCAATTTATTGGTATAATTGAGCATTCATTCTATGTACGTTATATGGGATAATTCTAATAGAATTGTTCCTTTATGCAAGCTATGTTGCATTGGTTTATGCTTTCCCTTAACGAGAGGATTCCGTCCCAGAAGGGGACGGTGGCGGTTTTACAAGTTTCCTCCTATGCGGATATAAACCTTTGTCCAATACAAGTATTGTGCGGGGAACTAGTCGATATTTCATATTGACGCAGTGGTTCTTTACAAACTATGCTTTACTTAATATAGGGTGAGACCACTATATTAGCTTGCCTGGTATTCATACATAGGTATATGTACTCTTCGAGACTTTTCCAGAGTCTAGTATGACTCTTCCCTGTAGGGGGCAGGAAGCTCTAACATGGTTTATGGTTAGTTGAAAAGATGTATAACGGTAACATCTTAGGTCTCTAGGTCTAGTTGACCCGGAAAAATTACCTCCGGGGAGTACGGCACGTTCTGAGAATCCACAGATACAGTAATGCTCTGGTATACTTCCATCAGGACGACATGGCTTGAGGCCAAAAAACGGATTTTGAGCGAAGCGAAAAATCTATTTTTGGGCGAGATGGCCATGTCGTCCTGATGGACCCGCCCTTCCCTTTCTATGAAAGGGCTGTAGGACCCCTCCCTACATACAGTATCTGTAGCACCTCGTGTACGCTACAAGGAATACAGATGGTGCCAGGATTGGCACCAGGCACGCTTACGAAACTGGAGAAGAGGGAGCCTTGGGAGCGGCTCCCCCTTTTTCTTTCCCGTTTTCGTTTCTTGCCAACTGACCCCTCGATGTGTTATCTCTGTTTGGGGCGCAGATTGCCATGTGGCGTGTCAAGAATACGTCCTCTGATATGTCGTGATATCCCTTTCATTAGGGATATTCGCTCCAGGAGTTAGAATTCTGGTACCTTAAGGTAAATTCTCTGGGAATATCGCCGTAGCTGTAATATACCCTAGGAAGCTACCCAATAGGAACTTCCATCAGGACGACATGGCCATCTCGCCCAAAAATAGATTTTTCGCTTCGCTCAAAATCCGTTATATATATATATATATATATATATATATATATATATATATATATATATATATATATATATATATATATATATATATATATATATATATATATATATATATATATATATATATATATATATATATATATATATATATATATATATATATATATATATATATATATATATATATATATATATATATGTATAAAATTATACACATGTATACCTACATATATCAAATTATTGTGGTTTTAGAAAAGCTTATTATAGCATTCTTGTGCATAAAAGCAGCAATAAACGGCCATTTGAAACGATTTTTTCTTTGTATCATCTGCTTAGTAAAAAATAAATAAATAAAAATGCACAAATCCTGACTTGATTGAGACAAACATAAAAGAACTGCACTATCTGAATATCTGAACGAACGCAACTAAAATCGAACAGATGTTATGAAATTCGTTGTTTGCCAACGTGCTTCCAACTAAGTCCAATGACCAACATTCCCAGACAACTTCGTCGGTTCCTCAAATACAACGTTTAAGCGGATTTGAGGGACAAAGCGGTTGCTGACGTCAGCATATACAGGAGGTTTTGGGGTGGAAGGGGGAAAGTTGGTCAGAAGGGACATAAATCTAATCACCAATTGGTGACCTTTGAGACTCCTAACTCACAATGGATGACTGCTTTATCTTTTGCAGGATGGGCCATTCCATTCGTATTTCCATACTGATGGCTGTTCGAATTAAAGTCTAGAATTCGATTGGTCTTGAAGTTTTGAGAAAGTTCTTATTTAGGTAAGTTCTTATAAAACGTAAAGGGAATTAATATTTAGACGTATTTTGTAATGTCACTGTAGGATATTCTCAAATTCTTTTAATCTATATCAATTTTCGATTTATAATTTTCAAGGTGCTTATGATTACGTGTTTAGATTATATTTCAGGTTAGATAGTTGATGAGGGAATAATAATATTAATAATAATAATAATAACAATAAAGATATTAACGATGATAAGAAAAAAACACGACAAGATATAAAAACCCGTTTTCTGGTTTTCATTTATTTTTTTTATTTATGTTCAATGAGATCTTGATGAACCATTTAGAAATTAACATCTGAATAATGATCTGCTTTTATTCCTTTATATATATGATTATATATATACAATATATATATACATATATATAGATACACACACACACACACATATATATATATATATATATATATATATATATATATATATATATATATATACATATATACATACATACATACATATATATATATATATATATATATATATATATATATATATGTATATATATATATATATATATATATATATATATATATATATATACATATATATATATATATATATATATATATATGTATATATATATATATATATATATATATATATATATATATGTACATATATATATATATATATATATATATATATATATATATATATATATATCCAGATATTTCCTTTTTATTATATAGGGAAGATCAGGATATGATCGTACTCCAAATTCTAATCCTATGACATGCTGGTCTTGTCTCGGAATATTATCTAATAAAAACTGAATTAATAATACCGGATTCTCTTTGGACGAGATTACCGGAGAGGGAAGATGAAGAAGCCACATAAAGTTGACCATAACAGGGTAACCGATGAGGTATTATGACAGGGACGAAACATGTAAACATATTTTTCTTAATCAACACGGAAGATGTCTACGAAAAATCTCTATTTCAATTACTGCTCTCAAAAATTGATAGATTTTGACGATACGAAACACGTAAAACAAAATATCTAGTGAGAAAGATATCAATAAAAAATCCATATCTTAATTTTTGCTCTCAAAATGTGATAAATTCTTAAAGGTAAGAAACACGTAAACATTTCCTATTTAATCAATAAGTGAGATGGCTATGAAAAATGCAAATGATAATTTTTGGTCTCACTATTTGACAGATTTTCACAGGTACGAAACAGGTAAAAAAAATTGTTTTCATTAAAAATTATATCTAGGAAAAATCGATATTTTTTTATATTTTTTTTTTGTTCTTAATAATCAGTACATTTGAAA
>NC_090744.1:8341515-8349015 GCF_036898095.1 Palaemon carinicauda | reverse complement strand
TCCATCAGGACGACATGGCTATCTCATCCAAAAATAGATTTTTCGCTTCGCTCAAAATCCGTTTTTTGGGCTCAAGCCATGTCGTGCTGATGGAAGCATACCAGAGCATTAATGTATCTGTGGATTTTCCATCAGTGCCTAAACCTTATATCAACCTTTTCAATGGTCATACTGACCATATGAGACTTGTGACAATACCGTTATATGTCATCATCACTAATCATAAACAATGTTAGTGCTTCCTGCCTCCTACAGGGAAGAGTCATCTAGACAGTTGAAAAGGAATTTCAAGGTTAACACAAATAGTATGACCAAACTTAAGTATCAACTGAATATACAAATAGTCTCAAGTTGTATATTTGGTCAAAAAGACATCAGTGTCTCTTATGTCTAACCTTAGATGCATACAAAAATGTGAAGGATGTATTCTAATCAAAATAAAAAGTCTGGCATGTATAGATACAATTGTCTGGCGAAGATGGATGCACTACATTCAAATAGACATTTATTTTAAATACATGACTACAAGAGATAGTTAGCAAAACGAATGTAGTTTGACAATGGGATTATACCTGAAACAAGTACAGGAATCGTATTCTTTCTTGAAGGAATGAAGTCAAGAAATGCCACTCTAGATTGAAGAGAAGGTAAAAGATAACCGCTCTTCATAAAACCTGTACTGGTTATCATTAACTGCCCTATGTACTTCATACACCGGCACTAGAGCTATCTGTATAATTCCACACCTGGGATTTTAGAACAGAGCTAGTGCTACCATGGTAACACATAAATAAAAGAAGGCATACTTAAAAAGGATGACTTCCTCTACCCTTAATTGACAGTCCCAGTCAATTATCTGTTCATCGTAGAATAAACAGCAGAGTAAATAAATTACCTGACGTCACCACATATTGCTTCAGATCATGGACTAACAAAGCATAGTGTTTGTAGAACATCCTGGATGATTCCTATCCAGAACATGTCCGAGGACAAGTGAGGACCCAAACCAAAAAATGTATCACAAAAAATTAGGGGCAGGTTTTAAAACACTACCTGCCGCCACTACAAAGTGTTTCAGTTCATGCACTTGTTTTGCGTAGTGTTTGTAAAACACCCTGGATGATTTCCATCCAGTGTATGAATGAAGACGCTCAAAGTCCATGTACTGAAAGAAGTTCAGTGATGAAGCAATCTTTCTCGGATCATGACCTGCGGGAGTACTGTCCGGATCCGCTCTACGAATAAAGTAGGTGAGCTTCGCCCTTAGTTGATTTAAAGATAAATTTGATCCCGAAGTTTCTCCTCTAAAGAGCTGACCTCCCCTGAAGTCTGAAGTTCTACGAAGATAGACCTTTAGACACTCTACAGGACATAGAGAGACATCTTCCTTCAGAGGACAGATTCTCCAGGGACCCCACCTCTTAGTGGGTAGCTCGTTTTTAGCGAGAAATGATGGATCAGGGAAGAGATTGAGTTCTCCTAAATCTGTGAACTGGATGTAGCCCTCATCTCTCGATAGAGGCACTATTTCACTAACTCTAGCCCCAGAGGCTATTGTGAACAGGAAAATAACCTTTTGGGTTAGATCCTTAAGAGAACAATCTTCGTTGTTCACCCATGAGGCATAATGTAAGACCTTGTCCAAAGACCAAGAGATGCACTTTGGTGGTGCTGCGGGTCTAAGTCTAGCACATGCTTTCGGAATCTTGTTAAAGATTTCATTTGCCAGATCCACTTGGAAGGCATAGAGGAGAGGTCTAGTCAAGGCCGATTTACACGTATTTATCGTATTGGCCGCCAACCCCTGGCTATGAAGGTGGACAAAGAAGGACAGACAGAAGTTCATAGAAATTTCTTTCGGTCCTTTTGATTTAACAAACTCCACCCACTTCTTCCAGGAAGACTCATGTTGTCTTTTAGTAGACTTAGCCTTGTATTCTTCTAAGAATCCTATATTGCCTTCTGAGATCCCAAACCTTTTTCTAACCGCTAGAGCAAGAAATCCATGAAATGAAGGGTTTGGGTTCTCTGTGATAAACCGAAGGCAGTTAATTTCTGAACCTTCGGAAATATACCTAGGATCGGAGCTAGGACCGGCCTCATCTAGCCTATCAGACCCATTAGAGGAACCTCGTAATGGGCTATTTAGTGAGGTAGTTTCTTGAAGATGCTCGTGATGAAGAGGTCGAACTGCAGTTCCGGGACTTGTTCCCCTTTGGGAGGGAATATGTCTGCGTCCATGGACCATTCCAACTCTATCACCTTGGACCGTGATAGAGTATCCACCGTCACATCGTGGATCAAATGTAAATGAACTGCTGTTAGGTGCCATCCCTTTAGGAAAAGGATGGGTAACATCACTAAGACTGTACGAGACGTTCGATTGTGACGTCTTAATATCGCTTTGGTGTACCAGCTCAGACGTAGGGAGTCTGATCTGTGTGGAGGGTGCTTCCCCGCCCACGAAAGGACCAGCAGAGTCCTGGGACTTTCGTGTTTTAACTTATGTTAAAGAAGCGATTAAAGAGGGACCGATCTCAGTCTTTTTTTATCTCTTCAAGCGTTTGATGCATGTTTTCTCCAGGCCCTTAACACATCTTTCCGATGTGCACTTTGCACTAGGTCTGTCACTATTGCGAACTGGAGAAAGTTTAGCACTTTTCCTTGTTGGCATTTTGGGAATCTGATCAATTAGCTGAATCTCCTGACAGACCTCGCGAGCTCCTTTTAACTTCCCGAGGGAAAAAGGGGCTAATGTGACTGAGGGCTTCGATGGTTTTTTAGCCATTGAAACCCTAGAGCTGGAGAAAGTCGAGACTTCTAGAATCATATCTTGCATCTGTGATGTCCCAGGAACCGGGTCATCACTATGAAGATACTTAGGACTGTGAGTCTGATACGTATCTATTTTAGGATGAATGTTACTCTCCGTGACATGAATCCTAGGCAGGAGGAAAGGGCGTGGTTGACTGGAAGGTTCCAGAGGACACCTTTCAGGTCTGACAAGACTACGAACACCCTTAGTTGGAACAAGGTCCATATGTTCAGAAGGATTAACATTCAGAACTTGCAGATTATTATGAACTTTTTGAGTAGCGACAGGTTCAGAATTACTCAGAGACTTCTTGAGTCCTTCTTGTGAACACAAAATAGCCTTCCCTGGGACTCAATGAGCCGTAGCTTTCTTACTACCTGTATGCTCTATAGCTCTCAGGTATACTGCTCCAGGAGGGTTTTGAACTGTAGGAGAAGGTGAGGAGATAATAGTAGGGACATTTCTGTTCCCCATCAATGGCTCATCTTGAATAGGTTCTGGACCAAAGGATCGAAGGTCCTGCGATCCTGAGGGAATGTTCCTCCTAGCCGAAGCGTCTTTATGCTTCGAACTGCCAGTAGGTTTAGACTTTTGACCATCTGCCTGTAGCATCTTGGTCACTAAAATAATGGGCTGTTGTTGAGCAGCCCAGATATTTCCAGTATTTTCGATCTTCTTTTTAGGTTGGGGACCCACAACCACAGAAGATTTTCTCTTTGACGGAATGCCCCATTTTTGGGGAAGACTTATGTTTTCCATGGTGGCATTCTTAATTACTTCCTTAATGACCTCTTGTGGGAAGAGGTCTTTACCCCAAATGTTGGAAGATATTAGCTTCCTTGTTTCGTGTTTCACCGTTGCAGCAGCAAACACAAACTCTCTACATGCTCTCCTAGCCTTCACAAAGGTGTAAAGGTCCTTTACCACGGTAGCCATATGCATTTTGGCTAAGACCATGAGCATGTCTGGGGTGTTCTCGTAAGTTGAACACAACTCTGTGTAGTTTTGTAGAGAAAGGGATGTCGCCAGTCTCTCCTTTGACTCGTGTTCATTAAACAAGAGTAAATCGGACAATTTAGGGAAACATACATTAAATTGTCGGCTTGCGACATCCTTGTCTAATTTCCTACTGAAAATGTCAAATGGACTTCCTTCCTATCCTTTTCCTGTCCGGGGAAAGCTGGTGACAAAGGCTTGCACTCATCGAGTGTGGGACATGACTCACCCGCCTCTACAGCTTTGGTAACGGAAGTTAATGCCTTCCCCATAAAGGGGAAGTAGAGTGAAGCAGGAGCAAGAAAGGAAGGGTGTATGTTATTCAGTGAGAAAACCATTGTCTCTGAATAACCCGCCTTCTTCATATTATCTGAAAGGATAGTCTGTGCCTTATCATGATCAAGAATCATGACCTCCTTTTGTTCCGTTCTTTTCCTTGTCTTTGGTTCGAACCTCAGTCGAACCCAACAATCAGGGAAAACCTCAGAGCTTGGCCAAAATTGGATTTTGTCCAAGGGAACAGTACCTATTTTCTCTGAAATGAAGAGATTGCCATTTGAAATCGACATCTGCTCCGCAAACCTCCAGGGATTGGTTAAGGAGCATGAAGGAAGGACTTGATTCATGGGTCGTTTAACTGACCCGTGGGAAGCAACAAGAGGAGATTTACGAGGATTTATCTTGTGTTTTACTTCCCGCTTTTTGCTTTGTTTACTAAAGCTCTCTATCTGATTCTTCAGTTGGATACATAATTGTACCACATTATCCCATAGAGGGGTAAAAGACGAAGATGTTGACATCGATGGCTCTTTAGCCAGCAAAGGCGGATGAAAGTCCGATACAATATACTTCTCTTCTACCTTAGGGCACTTCTTGCCCTCGATCCCAAAGGTTTTCTCGCCATCAGGGAACGTAGTTGACTCTTGAGGCACTACTATTTCCTCACTTAGCTCTGGAAATAATAGCTTACGCATCCTATTATTAGGTAGGAAAGGTCCCGGAGAGATCTTTTGGAAGCCTCTCACCCAGTTACGTAATTTATACTGTGTTATATCCTTAGTCTCTGTAGACTTGGGATTATCAAAACCTTCAGACATCAATGTCCAACATATATTGCAACCCTGTGGGTTCCAATAATGTAGGGATCCGGAAATAATATTGCAGGGGGCATGTAACCTGCAAGTATTATGACCGTAAAAGTCCTTACCCTTGGCTCTGCAGTGGACTGCCGTACAAGGTATCTGGTGTTCCATCTGTAAAGAAAGGAAAACCAAATGAGTATATAATGGATTATTACTTTAATAATCAACATGTAAATTTCATCTACAATAGAATAGCTTAGGATAGAAGCTATAAAGGGATAGTAGGAGATACATACCTGTATACCTCCGCGAGCAAATGCTGCTACCTCCCCTCAGTATTAACTTACATGGAGCTTTCTCTGTAAGAAAATCCAAGTAGAAGGGTTATTTACCCTTAGGGGTAGAGAAGTATCAAATAACTATCCCAAAATTGTTAATACTGTGGGGTGTAGGATGACTGATTTCAAATCAGACTATTGAAGAAATTATTCCTTCAATATATAAGCGGTATCAGCAGAAAACTCGCTGGAGGATACCCAAAGTAAGTTAGGAAAAACTACTGTAACTTGGTACCGTAGTTTCTAAATTGCAAAAGTGTAAATTGCAACATATCGACTACTGTACCTATGTCATGTAGTCTTATCATTATGCTGCCTACAAGGTAGCATATGACAGCAGGGTCCATCTAGCACTAGATGGAACAGAAAAATAAAGACATATAAATGAACATCCTACTCGGGTCATTTGCTGTAGTCTTTCTACTATATTAAATCATAGAGTTTCTTGATCAGGGAGACTCAGAGAAAAAGGGGGCTGTACCCTTTACAGGATAAGAGTGTATTACTCATGCCTGAAATATTTAATATTGCAAGATAATCCTAAAACTGATTTCTAATCAGGATATTGAAGAAATCATATTCATTCAATATAGGATTAGGCTCAGCAATTACCCGAATTGGATATCCAAAATATATTGGAAAAAACCACTAGTATAAGAAATATAGTAGTTTTCTATCTACAGTATATTCAATACTGAGATATACTGGCTATCTGTATAACCTATACAGCAGTATATCCGGCATGTTGCCGGTCTGGTTAGGATATGTCTGCATACCTTGCAGACCTAGCGAGACAGAGAGAGAGACAGTATGGAAAAAAGGGCTATCCTTTACTGTAACTATATACAGTAATTAAGGAAGAAAAGTCTATTAGACTACCTTTTTACCGAAAGGAGGTTCTAATAGAAGGGGAGAATGTAACATTCAGGCTTCTATATAGCTACAGTACTGTTGCCAGCAACCAGCCGACAGTACTGATACAGTCGGCGCGCCGCATTGCCGGCCCTGCCGACAGCATACAGGCAACAGAACCTCTAGCTACAGTCCAAGGGAGGACTGAGAACCTCGGGGACAGAAGGGACTAACCACTCACAGCCGTCATGGGCACCACTGTCGTCCAGGCCGGCAACTGGTGACAGTCCATGATTGTCGGCAGCCATCTTGGTTGCCGGCCAGGCCAGCAAAAGGCTATCATGCCGACAACCGCCGACAACGTCGGCAGCCGCTGGCAACGTCGGTAGCCGCCGGCAAAGTCGGCAGCTGCCGACAGTCCATGACTGTCGGCAGCCATCTTGGTTGTCGGCCAGGCCGGCAGGCGGCAGTATGCCCTGCCGTCAGCCAGGATGAGAGAGGTAGTCTGGCTGCATCCAGCACTCTACCGTTAAGGAAAGAGTGCAGGATGTCAACCTAAAAGGCAATGGATAAACCATTAAAAAGGGGTGAGGGGAAGGGGAAAAGGGTCCTGTAACAATTGTGAAAGGAACTGTCAAACTCGACAGTCCTAGCACCTATAAAAGTAACTCTGTTTCTGTATGGTATCGACAGAATCCGGGTGCTAGGAGAGACTCAGTTCTCCAACCCAGAGACTGCCGACACAGTTAAGGGGAGGGGGCGACACTGCACCTCCTCCCACAAAGAGAAACAGGATTCCAGTGCCACGTTATCTTAGGCTAAAAGGGGGTTACTTTCAGCCCAAGGAACTGAGGCACAGGACAAGTCTTTAGTCGCAAGGAGAAATTGGTATACTGGCAAAACCAAAGCGACTATGGAGGACTAACCTCCATTGTCGGTAACCTTGTCGGCGGGGGAGTAAAGGTATCCCCAAACCAACTCACCCTGTCGGAAGGTCAACGACATAAGACTAAATACTCTGAGATTCTGACCAAATCTCAAAACCTGCTGGTATATCCACAACCAAAGGTTAAGGGGATAGGCATAAACCAAACCCCAGGTCAGCCATGTCTGAATAATATTCAGGCACGGCCATAAGGGTTGTAGTCTGGGACTACACTCAGATGGAAAGGGATTACCTTTAAGTCTCCGAAGAGACGTGAGAAGTTTCATAACATTACAGGAGGTATCAGTCTCCAATGGAATGAAAACAAAACACAAAGGTAATCGGGGAATGTCGAACGTATAGACAGTGTCTAGGTTAGCCTAACTAAGCTAGACGAGTTCTTGGTTACCTAAATCACCGAAACCCTAACTATACGATCGACAGAGGAAAAATGAAATAATTATGCATATAATCACGTCTTCACAAGAATAT
>NC_090744.1:8331515-8339015 GCF_036898095.1 Palaemon carinicauda | reverse complement strand
CGGAGACTGTAGCACATGCCAGTCTCTGGAATACACTGTCCAAAAGAAAGGCAACACTCGAGTCGCAGGTGTCATGAGCACCTGCAGATGATACTCCAAGACGAGAATCTGTCAATCACTTTCCAGAGCCGTGGTCAAAATCAACAGGTAAGCGGTCGTTAGGAAAATTTTCACTGGTCAATGCAGTTCCACAATTGGTCTGTATAACCCGTGGTAGACAGTATCTGGAAAAAAATTCAATTAGTTTTTCAAAAACTACTTTAGAGGTGATTTTCCTTAGCGGGCAAGCTTCGGGAAATCTAGAGGCTCTATCCATAATCGTTAAAATATACACATAACCCGTTTTTGTCTTAGGTAAAGGACCTACTACATCTACTACCAATTCCGAAAAAGGCTCTCTTATAGCAGGAATAGGATTTAAGGGGGTCTTAGGAATAATCCGGTTGGGTTTTCCCATTACCTGACAAACTTCACACTCTTTCACAAAACGTTTTACTGACTATTTCATCCTAGGCCATCAACAATACTGGGTCAATTTATGGAAAGTTTTCCATACCCCAAAATGACCTGAAAGGAAATTATCGTGAGTTAGACTAACTACTGATTCCTGAAACTAAGAAGGGACCACCATTTGTTCGATCCGAGAAGTCTTACTCGGATCATCAGACGCAGGTCTACTAAATCGATACAATATATTATTGATCAACCCAAACCGAGGCCTAGTTAGGTCATTAATATCCCCTAACTCAAAATTAAATTCAGCTTTCCGGGCTTAATGAAAGCTGAACGGTCCCAGTCGGGTTTCAAAGCATTAATAACAATAGGATTATTCATTTCATCTACTGACCCGGGTCTTTCTACATCTACCTCTAAACTACTCAGTAACAAATCCTCATCCTTATCTAGTTCAGCAGCTCTGGCCGCAGCACGGGTCGTTACAGAAACAGGATAAGCCTCGACGGACAAAATGGGAAATAATTCACGACCTTTCCTGTTAAGCATGTCATTTCTCAAAATACCGTCAATACCATGGATAGGGATATCATCCACTACGGCTAACTCGGTAACCTTATCATATTCAGGGAAAGATAACCTTACATCCACCAATGGAGCAGAAACAACAGTGTTCGGGAACCCTCCCAGAACAACATAATTACCTGAATACGCTTTCAAACCAGGTAAAGAGGTACCTAACACCAGAGACCGAGCTGAGTCAGTGTCTCTTAAAAACTTCGCATTGATGGGGACTGATTCAAGGATTATCTTACCTGGCCCTACATATTTGTCAAAATTAAGTCATGCATTCTTAGGACTAGCGGAGGGATTATTACTACTGTCTACGCTACTGCTAACTATTGGCGGTTTTTCACCCTCATCGCTAGCATCAGAACTGGTGGAAATCAATGATACGGGATTCTGTCCATTTCTTTCTTGGTACCTCCTACGGGCATGGCACTGGCTCTGGAAGTGTCCTGGTTTGCTACACCAAAAAAAAGTTCTTTGACGTCCAGAACCCGGGTTATTGTACCTATTAGGGGTATTGAACATGGGCATACCCTTATTACCAAAACTACGTTGAGGAGGAGGCCCTCCAGATATGCCCCCTTTATTACCACCTGAAAAAGAATTGGCATTATTTTTAGACATAGACGAGGAAGGTTCTACTCTATTTACATTATTAAATACCAGAGAAGATGGATCAGTTCTACTCGGATAACTAAAGCTACTGGCCCCCGAACGATGAGTTAATACATTATCATCGGCCAATTGAGCGGCGTTACTCACTTTCACTACCTTAACCTCCTTCAGATGAACTCGTAGCTCCTTGCTACATGCCTACTTGAAATCTTCAAGGAACAACATTTCCCTCAAAGATGCAAACGACACTACCTGACGACTCTTTATCCAGTCGTCGAACTGGTTCTCCTTAACCCAAGCAAATTCTACAAAAGACTGGGAAGGGTGTTTGTTGTCATTTCTGAATTTTAAATGGTAGGCCTTGGGTACCAAATCATATGCCTTAAGGACCAGTGCTTTGACTTTCTGGTAGTCACTAGCGGTTACTTCCTCCAAGGCATTATACACCCGGATTGCCTTGCCCACCAACCTGCATTGGATCAATACAGTCCACATTTCCGAGGGCCAAGACAATCGGGTAGCAACTCGCTCAAATGCCTTGAAGAACTCAGGGACACTCTTTTCGTCGAACAGTGGCACCAACTTCAAGGCGGCACCCAAATTAAACCTATCATTATAATTACCCTTGGGGGAAGTGATCATATTGGTCCCCTACATCCTAGCCATCTGTAAATTAATATTAGCTACCTCTAACTCGTGATGCCTTGCCCTCTCGTTCACCTCAAATTCTAATTTCTTTAACTCAATCCGTTTGCTAATTAATTTAAATTCTACTTCCTCCTTGGATTCTCCCAACACAGGAACCGACACTAGAGGTTCCTCAGGCCTAGGATGAATGGTTTTGGTGGAACCACTACCTTTGTGTATATCGGAGAGACCTTAAAAAATAATACCTGTGCGGGGAGGATCATCAAATAATGTTAGCCTCGCTTTCAGGCTCACCGGTTCATCCTCTGAATAGACCTCAAAAATATTACCTTCCCCTTCACTATCTACTCTACTTTCACTAATTAAATTTTCGGCCTTCGCTACATCGTGAGAAATCCTATCACGAATGGCCAAAAGGACTTCTTTCTTAGAGCCCGCAGGCTTCAGTGGAAGACCTAGCCATTGTGCACATACCATTATATGTTTTCTTTAACACTAGCAAATGCTTAATACAGTCGACCGAACCTAAAAATTCGGCCCAATCAAATACAAAATCCTCCATAGTTATAAATATATCAGGGGAGAAAGGTAATATTATATAATCACTACAAAAATATTGAAAGATAAACTAAGTGCCATTCGACTGACCAAAACACTGAGTACACCTGAAAACAATCCTGTCACAGTCGCCAATTTGTTACGACCCCTGGGAGGCGTAACTAAAGTTCTTTTAATGATTGTTGTCAGAAAAAATGTAACTCAGGGCTAAAGAACAGAGGAAACAAAACACTCAATAAACTTCACAATATTTGATACTTAAATCTAACACAAATGCAAGTCAACCTTGTCTGATATTGCAAATACCATAACCATATGATAAAAAATGCACAATACACATAAGCCTGGATCACTCTGGATTCCCTATAATTAATGAGCTAAGGCTCAAACAAAGATATGATAAAAATAAATAATTAACCCTATAGGATCCTTAAACTTAGCTGGCCAGACCAGACATTAACCTTAAATTGACTAATAAACTAAAAGAAGTCTTAGCTACTAAGCATATGAAAATAATTATAATTAATTTTCCTATTATAAAACAACACAGCAAACCTGCCTTTAACTATCTTCACCGGGATAACCTTACCTATGATTACCACGACAAAAGAAATATGACACAAAATATATATATACAAATACACTAATCTAACTACAAAAATAAATATAAGGCTCCTCACTTCTCAGTAAAAATAAATGAGAGGAGAGGCACAACTAAAGACGTTATCCTCTTTTCCTTCCTATAAGTAGGGCAGGCACAGTATGCCATGTACAATAATCCACTAATAAGCAAACAGATACTCTGCCTTACCTGGCAACGGCCTCCCTACTGGCCACCTGACGAGCATACAAGCTCCCAAAACCACTGCAGCTACAATAATTAGCTGGGACCAGGTAGCCAGAGACTCTACCAACTCCCTGGGATCTCCGTCAGGTCAGGAAACGGTGGGGCAGACTCCAGTTACAGGAGACTGTAGCACATGCCAGTCTCTGGAATACACTATCCAAAAGCAAGGCAACACTCGAGTCGCAGGTGACAAAAGCACCTGCAGACGATACACCAAGACGAAAATCCGTCTATCACTTTCCAGAGCCGTGGTCAAAATCAACAGATAAGCGATATCTATATATATATATATATATATATGTATATATATATATATATATATATGTACATATACATATATATATATATATATGTATATGTACATACATATATATATATATATATATATATGTGTGTGTGTGTGTGTGTGTGTGTGAGTGATCACACACGTGTGTATATATGATCATTCAACGAAGTTTTAATTTCTCATAAGAAATTTTGATGATACAAAGAGATAATTATCCAGTTACGGTCTTTTAAAAATCCTTTCTTAAGTTTAGAGGTAAAAAAGTTAATCAAATCTCCAAGCATATTCAAATGAGCTCCTTAAGAATGACTAGTTGAATTAATTCTAAAGTTTTTATAACTCATCTTTTTTCAATTAAAGGTCACCACCTCGTGACAACATTTAATCAACCTTGGCGTTAATCAAAATGCATGAGTCAAAGATAATTCGAAACTCTGTCATGAAACTGAAAGGATTTGAAAAACGAATGAAATGAAAAGACAAAATATTAATAATGCAATGAACGTTTTCATATTACTTGATTTTATATCGCAGTAATGTCTTTGAATGGATTTAAAGATTATTACGTAGCAAACATTATTTATTCAAATCTGTATGATAAATTCAGTACCAGTATAAATATCATAGTCCTCACCCATGTAGGATTAGGTCTTCCAATTTTTCTAGTGCCTTATGGAGCCCAACTGAACATTTGGTAAACTAATCTCTCTTGAGGAGTGCGGAGAGCATGCCTAAATCATCTCCATCTACCCCTCATTTTGATCTCATCAACATACGGCACTCGAGAAACATCATTCACAAAGTTCTAATGAGAACCTAATTTATAAGTGTTGAGATCGATGATCGCATGTATCATGTATTTAAATAATTCATTCATAATTACCTTTGCCAACGAAGTTGGAAGGAGGTTATGTTTTCGTCCTCTTTCTGTGTGTTTGTGTGTGTTTATGAACAGCTTTCTGGCTACATTTTGAATCGTAGAGTAATGAAACTTACAGGGATTAATGTTTTGTAAAAAGCTGGAAATTATTAAATTTGGAAGGTCAAGGTCAAAGGACAAGGTCACAATCAAGCAAAATGTCTAATTCATGTAATCATCCATACGTTTGGGCCTCGTTATCACAAAGACTTCAAACTTGGTTTATAATTGAGTGTATGAAAATCCACGCCAATTGATACATGTTAAGATCAAAGGTCAAGGTAAAGGTCGAGCAAAAGGTCGAGATATAAGCTGCCTCAGCGGAGGTCTACGCTCTACTTAGTACCCTCTAGTTGGGTGTGTATGACTTGTCAAAATTTATTTATTACATAAAAAAATATATTACAATTCAATTCTGATATATCTTGTTCTCGTTATGTTTTTATCTCTAAATTTTATGTATAATTAATTCGTTGATAATTGTACCTGCGTAATTTATAGCAATCTGCTTAACTTAAAAAAAATCGGTTAGTTTTCATTACAATCCAGTTATGATTCAGAATTTTCTTTTGATAATATGTTTTTTCTGAAATTTTTTGTATAAATATCTAATTATCAAAACTGATTTAATTCACACACACACACACAGAAAAAAAAAATACATCGTCCATTTCCATCAAAATCCAAATTTTCGTGTCAAAATATGTTTTTATCTACAAATTTTGTGTATGGATGCTGTGCTACTTATGAAAAAGAGAAAAATTATTTATAAAAAAAAAAGGAATTTTTCTATTAATTTTTCATTACAATACAATTAGGATATGAATTTTTCGCGTTATAATATATGTTTTATCTACATTTTTCCTTCAACATAAAACAAAGAATTACTTTTTAGGTTTCTATTCTAGATGAAAAAGTAAGTTTTTTTTATTTCCTTTTTTTTTTTTGTCAACAACTTTAAACCGAGTAATGAGTTTTGTCCATTGTGTTTCATTAGACAGAATATAATTGGAAATTGAGTTATTCATTACATCTTTTGTATTACCCATGTTCGTATGTAACATTTTTCACAGACATTTCTCCAGTAACAGTTTATTTTCCAGCATATCGCTATATTTTGGGAATATCTAGAATTTGTTAATATCAGCAAGTAAGGATCTCAAAAAAGGTTTTTTTTTTTTTTTTTTATGTTTATTTGTGTACATGATTGAAATTATTTCTCAGTATCATACCACCATTAAGAAATTTTGCTTCTTTAATATTCATCTTTTGATTAAACAAATAAAGAAACCATTAGAAAGTAAGACAATGAAACAGAGGTATATTGTATTACCTCCATTCTGAATAACAAAAGATAAAAACCCTATTTTATAAAGTGCCATGAATAATGCAATCTGAAAGAAAAACCCTTTTTATAAAGTGGCACTCTCATAGACAGTACAAAATACAAGTACTCTATAAAATTATATACAAGTAATATATTTCACAAGTTATCAAGATGAGGTTCATTCAGCATTTGTTGGATAATTGGTATTGTTAGTTGTGGTGGCCGATGTAGTAACGTCCCTGCCTGGTGATCACCAAACTGGGGTTCGAGTCCCGCTCAAACTAGCTAGTATTTTTGTTCGCTGCTACTTTACCAGCCTTGTGTGTGACCTTAGGATGGGGGTTTGGAAGAGCCTATAGATCTATCTGCTGAGTCATCATCAGCCATTGCCTGACCCTCCTTGGTCTTAGCTTGGGGGAGAGAGGACTTGGGCACCTGATCCTATGTAATATGGTCAGTCTTTAGGGCATTGTCATGCTTGATAGAGCAATGTTACTGTCCCTTGCTTCGTCCATTCATGAGCGGCCTTTAAAACTTTAAATGTGTTTGTGGTAGCTTTAGTCTCTGAACGTCTCTTGGCAAAATATCTAAATAAGCATGATGATAGGAGTCATCTGTTCCCTAGTTTACAGACTGACTTTCACATACGCCTTGGGGTATTTGGTGCACTTCTAACAATTTAGAACTCAGTACATAAATCCCTTGATTATGGTTAGGAAGTTAGAAAGGCTTGACTTTAGTCCTGCCTTCAACCGTGTTAATCATGAGTCCCTTGTTTTCAAACTCAAACAGATGGGAATGGCTGGGTTTTTCTTAGCATTATTTTTGGATTTTTAGCCAACATATTATTATTATTATTATTATTATTATTATTATTATTATTATTATTATTATTATTATTATTATTATTAGCCAAGCTACAACCCAAGTTGGAAAAGCAAGATGCTATAAGCCTAAGGGGAACATGCAAAGAAAACTAAAAGTCAACCTCCTCTCCTTAAGAATAATATAAAAAGACTTGTTACGTAAAAAGATTAAATAAGAAATTTTACTTTTTTTTCACATTAGGTTAAGTAAATATCATAGTCCTCCTTCATTGCACAAGAGTTTGAACACCCAAAGCACGAACTGAGATGTTGACAGTCACTTTAAATTTATGTCAGTTTATCTTTATTTTTCTCAGACACCTACCCCCACTCTTTCTCCCCCTTCTTGGAATCCAGTGAGGGAGGAGATTTTTGGAATTTCTAGAGCGAAATGACCTTTTCTGTCATGAA
>NC_090744.1:8326515-8329015 GCF_036898095.1 Palaemon carinicauda | reverse complement strand
GAATAATGAAAACTACCTAATTAATTTATGAGCTGTGTTGGCCTATTGTAAAAGTCCCTTCCTGACTTTCTGCCGGACTGGGATTCGAGTCACGCTCGAGCTTAATGGTTTATTGTAGTGTCTGTAACTTTTCCATTCTTGTGAGCAAAGAATAGGATTTTGGAGGGAGTCTATAGATCTACCTGCTGAGTCATCAGCAGCTAGTTCCTGGTCTTCCCTGGTCCTAGCTTGGTTGCGGGCTGCCAACACAAGAGCCCGTGTCTTGCATGAGGCAAGGTGTTCTTAAACGAACGAACGACGGAACCTAGCTTGGGTGTGGAGATGGTTTGGGCGCTGATCATATGTGGATATGGTCAGTCTCTAGAGCATTGTCCTGCTAGGTCACTGTCCCTTTCCTCTACCATTAGAGTCCCACTCAAACTCATTAGTTTCTTTAGTCGCTGCAACCTCAGCCTCCTTGTGAGCTAAGGATGGGGTGTTTGGGGAGCCTATAGGTTTATCTTCTGAATCATCAGCAGCTATTGCCTGGTCTTTCCTGGTCTTACCTTGAATGGAGAGTTGTTTTGGGCGCTGATCATATGCATATATGGTCAGTCTCTAGGCCATTGTTCTTTTCGGGATGGTGACACAGTCCCTTGCCTCTGCCATTAATGAGCGGCCTTTAAAGTTAGGAGGAGAAAGGGAAGAAAAGGTAGAGAGGAAAGAGTAAACACATTCTAAGATATATAGGGGAAGCAAAAAATAACATCAATTCTTCAATTTTTCAAAACTCCCCAACTTCAAAACTTCTTTAGCTATGGTAGGCAGCTCTTCTGGGAGAAGGACACTCCAAAGTCCAACCATTGTTTTCTGGATTTGGATAGTACCATATCCTCTGTACCATGGTCTTTCCCTCTCTTGGGGTAGAGTTCTCTTGCTTGAGGGTACACTTTGGCATGCTGTTCTTTCTTATTTCTCTTCCACTTGTTTTATTTTTTTAAGTTTTATATAGTTTATAGATGAAATATCTATCTTAATGTTGTTACTGTTCTTAAAATATTTTCTATTAATTGTTAATTACTTTTCTTGAAGTTTTCTTATATCCTTTCCTCACGGTGCTATTTTCCCTGTTGGAGACATCAGCCTTATAGCATGCTGCTTTTCAAACTAGGGTTTTGGCTTAAGCTTATAATAATAATAATAATAATAATAATAATAATAATAATAATAATAATAATAATAATCTAGAATTTAACGAAGCTCTCTAAGATGAATCTAATTCAAAACATTTTGCAAGACCAATTTGAGAGATCTTCCTGATGTATACAGGCTAGATACTGCAAAACGCAAATGGTTTAGAAATTTCATCAATACAGCTTGAAATTGCCCACTTATCAAAAAAAATTTCAATGCTGTATCAGACCTTTGCTTCTTGGATCTCTCTCTCTCTCTCTCTCTCTCTCTCTCTCTCTCTGATAACCCTTCACCTATCTCCACCTGACCAGGTTCATGATCATTTGGCAGCTTAGTAAAAGGGAATAAAAGAACGAGAGGAAAATGAATTCTATTTGAACCTTCCTCGACGATGCTCCGTAAAAATACAAGATTGCAAAGGCGAATAAAGGGAGGAAACTTGTTCACAATAATCAGGGAGACAAAATGCTTGTTATGAATGAGGATGGCTTAAGAAAATTGAAAGAAAGCAATCAATTTGACACAGGATGCAAGGACAAAGACGCCATTAATCAACATTTAAAACTTTGAAAACAAAGCAAAGACCCTTTTCTATGACAAATTGTTGCGATACTGAAAGTGTTTGGTTTTACAATGAATTGGTTTTTATGTTATTTGTTTATTAGAGCACCGAACCCGTCAAAAATGACACGGATTCAACCCTTCCCACGCCCTTCCCCTTTCCTAACTACAACCCGCTGGTTAGGCAACTTGTGGGAGAGTGTGGTTTCCGGTTTGAAACTCTAGGGGTACCCACTGTCTCCAGGTTATGAGTACTCTATCTTTCCACAAGAGGGATTAGTTCACCAAACGCTCAACTGAGCTTCACAAGTTGGAAGATCCAGGGTTACATTGCTGAGGACTATGAAGCGTGAAGTAGATGATGAATGGAGAAGTATTGATTTAAAAACTCAAGATAGAGATGACTGGAAAAATCTAAGGCCCTTTAAGTCAATAGGCGTAGAAGGAAATCATGATGATGTTTATATATATATATATATATATATATACATACATATATATATATATATATATATGCCATGATATATATAGTCCATATGCACCATTTTCTATATATAACCACTGGGAATTGATGCTGAACAGCCCTCCTATTCTCAGTAAGTCTCCAGCTATTAAACTCCATATATGTTTTTACTTCTGTGACAGTGAGTTCCAGTCTCATAATCATTGTCCTTTTGAAGAATATAAGAATTCTTCAAAATTGCTCTTACTCATACAGGTATCCTTAACTTAAAACTTGAAGGTTTCAGCTTGGGATTACAGAGCT
>NC_090744.1:8319015-8321515 GCF_036898095.1 Palaemon carinicauda | reverse complement strand
TTTTTCTGTGAGATTTGTTTTTATACCTGTCTATATTTCTTTTAGTTTGATTGTCTGTCTCTCTTTTAAAACTCTTTAAACTGTTGTAACTTAGCAGTGAAAGAAATGGTAAAGATTGTGACGAGCCAAGAGTAGGTTGTGACTCAAAAGCAGGAAGAAAGCAACTGAGTAACTTTTATTACAGAACATTAGTTTATATATACATCATTTGCATGAAAAAAGACCATAACATATAACAGGCTGTTTCCTGTTCAACCAGCAACGGTTTCAGTTAGCATTTACCGGTGAAAAAAAACAGACAAGTTGATTCAGGTCGTTATCAGTGTGAGGGGGAGAGCGAAGATACAAAAGAGACTATATACAAAAAAGAGAAATGTCGTTACTATGTACGATCATGTGACACACGGTTGGTACATGGCTCCCCCCTAAAAATGACATACTGTAAATTTCTTCGCGGCAGTCCCGAGTCTGGAGTGGTAGCAGCAAAACTGTGGCCAATGGGCGGCAGTAAGTGGCTGTAGAAGTCGTTGATTGCGGCGCGGGCGAGCGTTGGGGTAATGGGTGGCTTTGTCGCTGCTCTGGTTCATCAAGGGGTAGACGTGTGTCTCCTACAGCATTCACGTCGGCTTCGGTTGACGTTGAATAGGCGTCCTCTTCGTCAGGAGTGGAGGCATTGATGGAGGTCTGTCTTGAAGGTCATGAGGTGGGTGTCCATAAGGGAGTCAGCTTTGTTCATCAAGTTCTTTATGGGTAAACTATCGACATCGGGTATGGCAGCGCGTACAGGTTCGGGGAAACGTCGTACCCAAAGGGCACAAAGTAGGTTCACCTCACGAGGAGAGCCGTCTGCGGCAGGTTGCAGGCGAGAGATACTGGTCATTTTCCTGAGGGCGAGCGAAGCCCTTTGGACCCCAACGGTTATTGAGAGGGCTGAGAAAGTTTTGCTATACGGCGAGCACTGTTGCTGAATGTATTTTTTGAGGGCATCATAGTAACGGTGAGGGGGGGGGGGGCCCCGAAGGCAGGAGGAGCGAGTCACTCCGGGGTCACCAATGCTACTAGCCAAGAGTAGGTTGTGGCTCAAAAGCGGGAAGAAAGCAACTGAGTAACTTTTGTTAAAGAACATTAGTTATATATATACATCAATTGTGGGCAAGAAGGCCTTAACATATAACAGGCTTTTTCCTGTTCAGCCAACAATGGTCTCTGTTAACATTTTCCAAAGACTATATACTGAAGGAAGATAGGAAGGCTCAAAATAGAATGTTAATACGCTAGTTGGCAACTCCAAGTGAACACAATAGTTGATAGCTCCGATTTCAGATGGCATTGTAGGTATACATCGTTTGTCGTCTGTTTATATTCAGAATTTGACAGTTGACTCAAACGAAATCATGGCGCCGACAGTAAAGAAGTCACAAAGTGTGTTGTGTGCCATAAACAAAAAGAAACCGATCCTCATTTGGTATTTCACAGGTTCTCCAAGGACAAAGAACGGTGAGTACAAACAGTATAATACATGCAGTATGTGCTGCTAATGAGTAAGCCCCACTGATATTGGATGTAAGATGAAGGCAAGGCATCCCCAGTAAATCTCTTTTGTTTTTCATTTTTTGTTGGCTTGTATGCTACCTTATTTCTATTTCCAACCCCCTTTTTGATTATTTTTGTGTGTGATACAATTTGTGTTATTTTGATCCTTTTGATTGTACATTTATACATTTATTACTTTATAATATTAAACTATACATGAGTGCATCATGCTTTTCCATTTCAATAAAAAATAAAATACAATTGTGTTTTTATACACCTAATATCTCTCCATCTTACAGTGGCCTACAAACTGTAATTAAATGTATGCCTACACATAAGCATTTGTGGCTAAGTTTAACAAATCAGATATACAGTATGTTTTAATTTATTCGAATGTGGGTATTGTATAGAACATTTAAAAATGGTTGTAATATGCTGTATAATACTTAAATTTGCAAGAAAATTAAATAAATCATAAGAGATATAGCTATTGAATTTCTGAAAAATAGACTGAGAAACATAATTTGCAATTTAGTTACCTAAAATTCAAGAATATCATGAATATATGAGTAAAATATACTGACATAGTAATGCAAATTATGAACAAATATGTCGCAAAATTTACAATCGAATTCCATCCAATATACCCGTAAGCATTACCGCTCTGAATGTTTGGCTGCTTGCTCAACAGATGGAGCCATTCGTTTCGCATGGGAGTATCTGGCTTATTTTCATAGCACACTCATTTGTGATTTAAAAGCCTGAGCCTTCCTATCTTCCTTCAGTATATAGTCTTTGCATTTAACGGTGAGAAAGACAGACAAGTTGATTCAGGTCGTTATGAGTGCTAGGAGTGAGCGAAGATACGAAGGAGACTATATACAAAAAAGAGAAATGTCGTTACTATGTACGATCATGTGACACACGGTTGGTACATGGCTCCCCCCCCCTAAAAATGACATACTGT
>NC_090744.1:8294015-8314015 GCF_036898095.1 Palaemon carinicauda | reverse complement strand
CTGGGGGTTTCTCCTCTCACTAGGGTATGTCAACCTTCTCTACCCCCACCCATCCAGAGGAACGGGGAGAGCCCGAGTAGTTATACTTCTGACAATATATATATATATATATATATATAAATGTATATATATATATATATATATGTACACAGTATGTGTGTGTATGTGTCTATATATATATATATATATATATATATATTTATATATATATAGACACATATATATATGTATTTATATATATATATATATATATATAAACATTTATATATATACATGTATATATATATATATATATATATATGTGTGTGTGTGTGTATGTGTATGTGTGTATAGGTCTTTAGGTCTTCCTCATATGGTTGTCGAACCTCAATCAGTTAATTCAGTTTTTTTCTACAGTATTTTCGCTTTCACAACAAAATGGATCATTCATGAATGGTAATACCTTCTGGGATCGCTATTGTCCTGAAGTCTACGATTGAATTACAAGAACCATCACGAGAAGAAAGGGTTTGAGGAATCCATAAGTCCTTTAATGGAAAACGTTTATCACGAATTTGCAAATGACAGGGTTTATCTTAATGTTTGTTCTTCCGTGCTCCCTTATCTCATTCTGTGATTTATGTCATATTATTATTATTATTATTATTATTATTATTATTATTATTATTATTATTATTATTATTATTATTATTAATACCAATCTACCCAGCACCAGGAAAATAACCTTTTATAATCTTTAGTTGGAAAATCAGGAACCTTAGAAATTTGTAAAAATGGCATAAGAGAAGAACAATGCTGGCTGGGAGAATATCCAAATGCAATGAATATATCACAAGTAAGAACAATAGAATTGTATAAACATTCTATTGAATCTGCAAGAAACAATAGCCGTAACTGCGAACAAAAAAGAAAATAAATAAATAAATAAAAAGTGTACCAATGCATTAGTTGCGAAGGCCATACTTGCAGCTTTAAAGGTTTGAAGGCGGCTCATGAATGGCAGAGGCAAGGCACAGTGACATTGCCCTATCGAGCAGGATAATGCCCTAGAGACTGATCATATATATACATATGATCAGCGCCCAAGGCCTCTCTCCAGGCAATGACTGTTGATGACTCCGCAGATAGACCTATAGGCTCCCCCAAAACCCCCATTTTTAGCTCTCAAGGATGGTGAGGTTACAGCGACCAATTAAACTAATGAGTTTCAGCGGGACTTGAACTGTAGTCTGACGTTTACCAGTCAGGGACGTTACCACATTGGCCTCCATTCCTAATGGTCTATTGGTAACTTCCCTGCCTGATGACCACCAGATTGGTGTTTGAGTCACCCTCAAAGTCGTTAGTTCCTTTGTCACTGTAACCTCACCATCCTTGTGAGTTAATAATGGGTGGTTTCGTGGAGCCTATGGGTTTACTTGCTGAGTCATCAGCAGACATTACCTGACCCTTCCTGATCCTAGCTTGGATGGAGAAGGGACTTAGGCGCTAATCATATGTATATAAGGTCAGTTTCTACGGCATTGTCCTGCTTGGTAGGTCAATGTCAATGTACCTAGCCTCTGTCATTCATGAGTTGCCTTTAAACCTTTAAAATTCAAAGAAACATGAACAGAATAGGAAGAATTAAACTAAAGAAATATTTAAACGAGTAAATAAATTCAGTTCTATAACAGGAAAATTGAAAGAAAAAGTAAAACTTATCAAACATTGTTTTTCAATTTAAACATTTTATTAAGTCATCGAAGAGTTGACCTACGAAGATTAGCCCTAACTATTTTTTGATAAATGGAAAAATCAGTTATGAAACCATTTTTCAGTAAAGAATGGTCAGTGTTCATAAACTAAAAGTCTGAAAATTAATTAATGTATGCATTTTCTCGTCAGAGCATAAATTATCTAGAAAAGGCACCAATGTTTGAATGATATATTCAATATAGACCCAAGTGTTAAATTAAAATAAAGATATTATTAATTAACATATACTTTAGCATTCTGATGATAAATATACTCTTCAAGAGAAATGTTTAAAAGTTATATAATCAATTCAAATAACTCAAGAAGGAAAACAAAAATGACATCATGAGCTGAAAAATTATAGTTTAAAATTCTGAACAAAATTGTTAAAAAACAAAAACACCTCTGATAAAAAAAAAAAAAAAATATCTTCTATTTGTAAGGATTATACGGCTTAAAATCTCTGAACAAAAATATCATGTACAAAAATTATCACAAACGAATAAACTTTTGATATAAAAAACAGTTAGATTTTATTTAGAATTATTATAAGGTTTGAAATCTCTGATCATAAATACCATGAACAACAATTATCAAAACGAGAATCTTCTGATAAAAAACAATCATATTTTATTTGTGAGGATAGAAATTCCCGAAAAAAGGTTAAAAAACGAAAAAAACTGCAATAAAAGACAAATAAAGTTTATTCGTGGAAAAATGGAAAAACAGAAATTTTAGCAATATTCGTGTAGCAACTTTAGAACACTCCAATTACGACTGCCTGACGATGCTTAGAGGCCTAAGTGTTGGAAACTCGTTAAAAGAAATTGACTTCAATTTGCGTTATGGTCCTTGAGGGAATATTATCATGAGTCCTAGGTATTTTGTAATTGCAATGCAACAGAAGTGTTGCTCCTACAAAATCTGTGTAGATAAGAAGCACAAAAGTATTCATTGAAGATGTAAGTCATGCATTTAGGATTTTTATGAATAATAATAATAATAATAATAATAATAATAATAATAATAATAATAATAATAATAATAATAATAATAATAATAATAATAATAATAATGATAAAAGGAGGAATCCACAAAAGACAAAATGTTTTTCAGTGAAAAAAGCCCTTTTACTATTCGAGCAAATTGTTCATTTACTGGATCATTGCTGTGCATCTCCTCAACCAAATGGCCGAGTTTCTGATTTTGCCGGAGGAAGACTTCCAAATGGTCTATAGTTAGCGCCTGAGGTCAACATTCTTCCATAGGATTCCTAGTTTCGGATTTTCTAATTCCCGTGTTCAACATTCTGATTTTTACATTGTAATACTTAAAAATTATTATTATTATTATTATTATCATTATTATTATTATTATTATTATTATTATTATTATTATTACTACTACTTACCAAGGTATAATCCTAGCTGGAAAAGTAGGATGCCATAAGCCCAGTGGCTCCAACAGGGAAAATAGCCCAGTGAGGAAAGGAAAATGAAATATTTTAGGAAGTGTAACGTCAAAATAAATATCTCCTATATAAACTATCAAAACTTCAACAAAACAAGAGGAAGAGAAATGAGATAGAATAGTGGGGTGATATTTATTCTAGGATTTTTACAGTTTGAAAAACGGATATATTGACGCAAAGGAGGGACATTACGGTCACTAACCCGTTAAACATAATAATAAATTAGGGTAAAATTAGGGTCGCCTTTATTTTACGGAAATACGGCTGAGAACAGCATTTTTTCCCGGAGAATTTCCAAATAGAATTACGGTTTTTTTTTTCTTTTCTTTTTTTTTTCTTTTTTTTAACAGTTTACCTGAAGTAGGGCGCTCCCACTGAATAGCGAGGCTAATATGATAAGTTCTGCCATTTGCGTCATACAAAATAAAAACTTTACATTTCATAGTTCTCAGTGACCCCAATAATTTCCTTTACGCTTTTCGTGCAGCTGTAAGAACGTATAGAACATACGTTCATTAAAAAAACGTTTAAGAAAAAAAATGGCTTTAATCTCTAAAGAGACAGAGCCCCTTCGACCGTGTCAAAAAAAAAAAAAAAAAAAAAAAAAAAAAAACAGCCGGCTGACGCATCGGTAATTTTTTTTTTTTTTTATAGACATTCAACAATTTATCAAACTAGGAATTCAATTGGATTGGATTTCCTCTTTTCAAAGATGACAATTTATAATTCTATGAATTTGGTTTCTCTTTCTTATCTTTTTACAGTTTCACTTTTATTCCTTTAAAATTTTTCACTTATTCCAAACTTATTTTTCAACCCCTTAAACAGATATTTTAAATATATATGCGAAAAGTCATAATTTATACTTCCAAGAGTGTGGTTTCTCCTTTTTTTTCCTTTGTCTTTGTTTTATTTCTTTCTCCTTATTTTTTTGAATTTTGAATATTGATTTGTCTGATGCATATACTTAAGCCTTTCAAAGAGGATCTTTAAATATACTGTATATTCCACATGTCACAATTTACACTTACATGGATGTGTTCTTTTTTTTATTATTTTTTCTGTATCTCTTTTATTTCTGTGTCCCTATTCTTGTTAACCTTAACTTATCTGATACCTACTATCCAACCTCTCACATAAAGCTTTTTAGTGTATATTCTGGAGACCATTATCATACTTCGTAAAATACTATAAGTTACCTATTCTGGACTTGATCATAAAACATACAATGAAAAATCACTGATATGGAAGAATGAAGTACTATCTTGTATGAAAAAAAAAAAAAAAAAAAAAAAACAGAAATATTAATCATGCTTTTAATCATAAAATCAGTCATATTTCTATGTTTCTTACAAGGAGGCAATCGTTTGATTACTATATATGTTTGTAAAAAACTCTTAAAAAACATATCATATAAAAAGGATCAGAAAAAAAATTCATCACTCTTTTTATCAAGTTATTATTAAAAGATATCGTCTTTCAACAAAAGAATAAAGATATATATGTCAAAATAAATATCTGCTGTAGATAACAATAAAAACAAAAGTTCTGCATAGTTTAGAAATGGAAATGTATTTTCTGTTTTTTTTTTTATTTATTTATTTTTATTTATCAACACAAATAATTTGAAAATGTCACATTTTCCATGATATGCAAACCTTGGGATCAGTTGCCTTAAAGAAATGAACCGTTCAGTAACACCCCCCCCCTTTCTCTCTCTCTCTCTCTCTCTCTCTCTCTCTCTCTCTCTCTACTTATATTGGTGCTTACAGTTTTCATTCATGTTTCATAAATAAAATAAGACATTAATAGCTTCGCAGCGAAATAAATTTTAATCTCTCTCTCTCTCTCTCTCTCTCTCTCTCTCTCTCTCTCTCTCTTGAAAAGTAAGTATCAGATAAGCTAAGATTCTAAAGAATAGGGACACTGAAATTCTGAGTCATCAGAAGTCATTTTCTAGCCCTTCGCGATCTAAGCTTTGAGGGAATCACGGGTGTTGGGTGTCAAACATATGTAAACAAAACCGATTTCTAAGACATTGGGTGACATGCACAGTGACCTTTCCCTTGCCTCTGCAGGTCACAAGGGAAAATGAAAAAGAAAATATGAGTTCAGGTACAATAGTAATTACAGGATTTGTACAGCTCAATTAATTCAATCGTGTGTAAGTCCTTTTTATAATATCTTTATCATTGTAAGTAAGAAGTTTACTCTCAACTTATAAGGTGATTTTATACTTTCATATTTTTTCTTTGATGAAATTATGGAAATTAATATATGCCTAAATATAGCTGCAGTGATTCAGCTTATAAGGCGATTATGACGGTATTTTATTTTCATATTTCCTCTATAATAAAATTATGGGGAATAATATACTAAAATACATTTGCAGTGCCAAGTTGAAAGGAAAAAAAGATATATAGTATTATAAAATTATTTATGAAATGTATATTTCCTTTCGGTGTGCAATATAAAATAATATTTAGGAATAAATCCTGAAAACGGCTCAGTATTTCCCCTTTTTAATCATAAAAGCACTCCCCTTCATTATGTCGAGCTGAGAGAAAAATAAGAAAAAACATTGTAACATTATGTATGAAATCTGTATTCCATATTGGTAAAATTTTATTATTATTATTATTATTATTACTATTATTATTATTATTATTATCATTATTATTTTTATTATCATTATTATTATTATTATTACTTTCTTACTTAGTAGGCTACAACCCCAGTCAGGAAAGCATGATACTATAAGCCCAAGGGTCTCAACAGGGAAAATAGCCCAGTGAGGAAAGGAAATTAATAGCATGCCAGATTGTACCTTAAAGCAATAGATCTTTACCCAAAGAAAGTAGAAGACTATGGTAAAGAGGTTATGACAGTACCAGGAATTGAGAGCAATGATTTGATTATAATCAGAAAAAAAATTAACCTTCTATTTAAGCATAATATTTTCATTATATAAACTTTTTATAAACAACAATAGTCTCACGTAGTTCTAGTTAAGTTGCATATGCGAAAACACACGATGTTTACTCAATATTTTGTTTTTCATATATACTGTGTATAGTAGGTTGGCCAGGGCACCAGCCGCCCGTTGAGATACTACCACTAGAGAGGTATTGGATCCTTTGACTGGCCAGACAGTAATGCATTGGATCCCTCTTTCTAGTCTCGGCTTATTTTTTCTTTGCCTACACTTACACAGAATAGTCTGGCCTATTCTTTACATATTCTCGTCTTTCCTCATACATCTGACAACAATGAGATACTTAACACTTCTTCACCCAAGGGGTTAATTACTGTACTGCAATTTGTTCAGTGTACTTTCCTCTTGGTAAGGGTAGAAGAGACTCTTTAGCTATGGTAAGCAGCTCTTCTAGGAGAAGGACACTCCAAAATTAAACCATTGTTCTCTAGTCTTGGGTAGTGCCATATCCTCTGTACCATGGTCTTCCACTGCCTTGGGTTAGAGTTCTCTTGCTTGAGGGTACACTCGGCACACTATTCTATCTTATTTTTTTTTCTTCCTCTTGTTTTTTTGAAATGGTGTGTTGGGCAGGCTTAATAGAAGGGCCATGGATGCCTGGTGGTTTATCAAGAGGTTGTCTTTTCCTTTTTCTGATTTTTTCTTCTCAAAACCATCCTTACTGTCCTCCCTTCAGTTGAAGTGGCTATCCTGGAGGGTATTTAGCCTTGCATGGTGTATCGGCTCCTCCATGTTGACCAGTTTTTCCGACTTTTTACTATAGTCTATGGGTATCATCAATCACTTTTTTTATTATTCTGTACATATTGTTTTTGTTATAATTCTTGTTAATCTAGTTTTTAAGTATGATGTCTCTTTTTTATTTCTATTAATTCTTATGCTGTCTGAAGACATTGAGCGAAATCCGGGACCAGTACGTCCTAGATTTCGTCAATGTCGTCTTCTGTATTGCAATATTCGTGGTCTTCATGCAAATATCCAAGACTTTACAGTTGCGTCCAGACAGTATGATATTCTTTTGTGCTCAGAAACTTTGGTTTCTAATATGAGGCACTCATCTGAGCTCCTTATAACTGGTTTTAAGAAGCCAATAATGCTGAAACGTGATGCCATTCCTAGGGCCAGGGGAATGGCGGTGTATATTAGGACCGAGTACCCTGCTTCTCATAAGTCCTGCTGTCAATGTGGATGTCATGAGATTCAGGTAATAAAAGTTTGTGGCAGGCATAACAACTTTTATTTGTGTTCGATCTACCGGAATCCAGACATGGATGATTCTATCTTCGATTGTCTTCTTACCATTATGGCTAAGATACAAGAAGATGATAGAAAGGCTTCTTTTGTCTTTGTTGGTGATTTTAATGCTCACCATAGGGAGTGGTTAAGTTCTATCTCTCCTACCGATCGCCATGGCTTAAGAGCTTTAGACTTTGCCCCTGAATCAGGCTGTGAGCAAATCATAAATGAAGCTACTCACAGGTCTGGTAATTGCTTGGACCTCGTATACACTGAATCCCCTGGCGTTATAACAAGTAAGGTTGATTCTCCAGTCGGGACTTCTGATCATGCCTTGATTTCATTATTAGTGAAGACTGAGCAGCCTGTCCCTGATATATCATATTCCTGTAAAATTTATATGAAATCCCAAGCAGACTGGAATGGGATTTTGCATGATCTTTTGTGCTTGAATTGGTCACAATTATATAATAGTGTGGATCCTGTTGTCTCTTTGAATGAGAATCTAGTCAACATAATTGATAGGCGTATCCCTTCTCGTGTGCTAAGGTACCGAATGAAGGACAAACCGTGGTTCAATGATGATTGTAGACGTGCTTATTTGGAGAAGCAGGAGGCCTATCACCTTTGGAAGGGTAACATATCAGATTTGACCTGGAACAACTATACTCAGCTTCGAGCTTTTGCTCAGAGAGTTTATGCCTCAACTGAAAAGGAGTACAATTTAATCATAAAAGAAACCCTCTCTGGTACAACTCAGGAACATAAATGGTGGTCTACCCTTAAATCTGCACTCTTTGGTGTAGATGCAACAGTTCCTCCTTTACTTAAACCAGATGGCTCAGTCACTCACTGTCCAAAGGAAAAGGCAACCCTTTTGGCTGATGTTTTTGACAGTAAACAGAGTAATGAAAAACTTGAACTTCCTCATTCCTGTTTTCCTGAGGCTAAACTAACTAGTTTAGCTTTTCGATCTCGTGAGATTAAAGCTCTGTTGATGGACCTTGATGCTTATGGAGGTGTAGACCCAAATGGTATTTTTCCTTTGTTTTTTATAAAGACAGCAGATTTCTTAGCTCCAAAGTTATCTGTTATTTTGCGCAAGTTAGCAAGAAGAGGAGCTTTTAGCACTTGTTGGAGAATTGGTAATGTTACTCCTCTATGTAAATGTGTTTGTGGTAGCTCAAGTCCCACTGATTACCGCCCAATTTCCATAACTCCCATATTATCTAAAGTTTTTGAACGTCTTCTGGCAAAAACGTCTTAATAGGTTTGCTGAAGGTAATCATCTATTCCCTAGTTTGCAATTTGGTTTTCGTAAAGGCCTTGGAGCATGTGATGCCCTTCTTACAATCTCCAATCCAGTAAAGAAATCCCTTGATTGTGGTCGAGAAGTTCGTATGATTGGCCTTGATTTTAGTGCTGCCTTTGACCGTGTTAATCATGAGGCCCTTGTTTTCAAACTGAAACAGTTCGGAGTGGGTGGGTCGTTTCTTAGCATTATTATTGATTTTTTAAGTAGTAGATCTCAAAGAGTAGTTGTTGATGGGCACCATAGTGAGTATAGGAATGTGATATCCGGTGTTCCACAGGGTAGTGTTCTTGGCCCATTACTTTTCATACTATATACACATGACATGTGGTTTGGCCTAGAAAATAAGCTTGTTGCATATGCAGATGATGCTACTCTCTTTGCATCAATTCCATCCCCTGAATGTAGACCTGGGGTTGGTGAATCCCTTAATAGAGATCTAGCTAAAATTAGTGCATGGTGCAAGTTATGGGGTATGAAGTTGAATCCTAACAAAACACAAAGTATGATTGTTAGTAGGTCAAGGACGGTGGCTCCTCAACATCCGGATCTCAGTATTGATAATGTTTCTTTAAATTTGTATGACTCTTTCAAAATTTTAGGTGTGATTCTCGACAGCAAATTTACTTTTGAGAAACATATAAGGTCTGTGTCTTCTTCAATTGCACAAAAAATTGGCTTATTGAGAAAGTCTTTTAAGATATTCGGGGATCAATCTATTCTGAAGAAGTGTTTTAATTTTTTTATTCTACCTTGTTTTGAGTATTGTTCTCCTGTCTGGTCTTCAGCTGCTGATTCTCATCTTAATTTGTTGGACAGAAACTTACGGTCTATTAAATTTCTTATTCCTGATCTAGATATTAATCTCTGGCACCGTCGTTCAATTAGTTCATTATGCATGTTGCATAAGATTTTTCATAACTCTGACCATCCTTTACATTCAGATCTCCCTGGACAATTCTATCCTGTTCGTAATACTAGGCTGGCAGTTAATTCTAATAGCCAGGCCTTTTCCATCATAAGACTCAATACTACGCAGTACTCTAGAAGTTTTATTCCAGCTGTTACCAAGTTGTGGAATGATCTTCCTAATCGGGTTGTTGAATCAGTAGAACTTCAAAAGTTCAAAGTTGAAGCAAATGCTTTTTTGTTGACCAGGCGGACATGAGTCTTTTTATAGTTTATATATGATATATTTGTTTTTGACGTTGTTAATAGTTCATATATGACATATCTGTTATGACGTTACTTTTTTTAGAATGATTTACTGTTAATTTATTCTCTTCAGTTATTAATTTCCTTATTTCCTTTCCTCACTGGGCTATTTTTCCCTATTGGAGCCCCTGGGCTTATAGCATCTTGCTTTTCCAATTAGGGTTGTAGCTTGGATAGTAATAATAATAATGATAATATATATATATATATATATATATATATATACATATATATAGACATGTATATGTATATACATATACATGTCTATATATATATATATATTTATATTTATATATATATATATATATATATATACAGACATGTATATGTATATATATATATATATATATATACATATATATATTTATGTGTATGTATATATATATATATATATATACATATATATGCGTATATATATTTATATATATATATATATATATATATGTACATGTATATATATACAGTATATATATATATATATATATATATATATTCATATATATTTCTATACATATTCATATATATATATATATATATGTATGTATATATTAAAAAAGGTGATGTTTACCGTATGACGAAGACTTGTCTAGAGCCCCAACCACTCCCCCCCCCCTCTCTCTCTCTCTCTCTCTCTCTCTCTCTCTCTCTCTCTCTCAGTACTTAAGGGATGGTTGTTCGCCTCATTATGTAAATTTTATGCCATAGATGCTGCCCTTTTATGTATGTCAACAACAGGAGGGAATAGATATATGTAATCTTGATTTTTTTTTTACCTTTAGTAATTACCTTCGAGGAAAAAAATATCTTTACCATAATGGAAAAAAAAATATTTTTCTTAACTAAATGGGAAAATACATCTCAAAGGGGAAATAGTACGTTTGGGGATAGTACGAATAAACATAACTTCTACCATTAATTTCTGGGTAGAATTGCAGGATATGGGGATTTCATAAGTAAATCATGGAGTCATGAAAATGTATGACCTAGTACAATGTACAGAAGGAATTATCTCGTTACCTGTCTGAAATAGTTATACATTAATTCTAATAGAATCTTGACTATGCAATATCAGGAAATTTTAAAATATGCAAACACTATCTGTTCTTGATAATAATAATAATAATAATAATAATAATAATAATAATAATAATAATAATAATAATAATAATAATATATTCATCATCCGCATCAACATTATCCTCATCATCATCATCATCATCATCATCATCATCATCAAAGTAATGATCATAATCATCATCACTATAATATTCAACATCACCATCCTCATGACAAAACAGTCACCATTACCATCAAATGACTAATGATTAAAATCGTCATCATCATTATCATCATCATTACTGTTATAGCATGGAGAGCAAATTACCTTTTCAAAAACTTCAAATAAAAAATACTATATAAAAATCTTTAAATCATATAGTGCAACTCCCTGACTTGCTCAGATACAGATGAATAGTCCCAGGTAACTCATCTCGGTATCAGGAATCAATTTTCAATTCTGTCGATCATTTGTATTGCAATCTCCAATGTTATATGAAGCTGATATAGTTTTCTGTGTAGTGGTAACTCCGCCTACGAAGTTGGAACAAGGTTATGTTTCTAGCCCTGTTTGTATGTTTGTTTGTGTGTGTGTGTTTGTTTGGGAATAGCTCCCTTGTCACATTCTTAATCGTAGAGTGATGAAACTTGCAGGGATTAACTGTTATGTAAAAAGCTGGACATTTTTAAATATTTGAAGGTAAAGGTGAAAGCTCAAGGTCACGGTCAAGCAAAAATGTTCAGTTCACGAAATCAACCGTAAGTTTGGACATCGTTGTAACCGAGATTTCAAATTTGATTCATATTTGATTGTATGAAAATCCACGCCAATTAATACAAGTTAAGGTCAAAGGTCAAGTTTAAGGTCGAAAAAAATGTCAGTGCCCCTCTATTCAGAATTGCTATTAGATACAAGGCAATATCCCACTATAATGATTGATGAATAGAACTTATCAAATGTCAGATGATTATACTCTTGTCTGCTTGAAGGTTTAAAGGTAGCTCATGAATTGCAAGTGGCAAGGGACAGTGACTATACCGTAGCAGTACAATACCCTATAGACTGACCATATACTTTTATGATCAGTGCTCGAGGTCCCTCCCCAACCAAGCTAGGACGAGGGAGGGCCAGGTAATGTCTGTTGATGGCTATACAGGTTGACCTATAGGCCTCCCACAATGAGTCATCATTAGCTCATAAGGATGGTGAGGCTGCAGACACTACAAGAAACTATGGAGCTTAAGCTGGTCCCGAACCACAGTCCAGCAAGATCGCCAAGCTATCACGTTTCCAATAGGCTATCAAACCTTTTTGTTTAGAGTGAATATTTTGTGAATAGGTATTTGATGCAGTTTTTAGATATCAAACCCCTTTGTTTAGTGTTTATATTATATGGATAGAAATTTGACACAATTTATAGATATCAAACCCCTTTGTTTAGTGTTTATATTTTATGGATAGAAATTTTACACAATTTTTAGATATCAAACCCCTTTGTTTAGCGTTTATATTTTATGGATAGAAATTTGACAGTTTTTAAATTCCAAACTCGTTTGTTTAGCGTTTATATTTTATGGTAGAAATTTGACACAGTTTTTAGATATCAAACCCCTTTGTTTAGTGTTTATATTTTATGGATAGAAATTTGATAGAGTTTTTAAATATCAAACCCTTTTGTTTAGTGTTTATATTTTGTGAATAGATATTTGACAATTTTTAAATGCCAAACACTTTGTTTAGTGTTTATATTTTATAGATAGAAATTTGACACAGTTTATAAATATCAAACCCTTTTGTTCAATGTTTATATTTTATGGATAGAAAGTTGACATAGTTTTTGAATATCAAACCCCTTTGTTTAGTGTTTATATTTTATGCATAGAAATTTGACCACAGTTTTTAAATATCAAACCCCTTTGTTCAGTGTTTAATTTTTGTGGATCGAAATTTGACACAGTATTTAAATATCAAACCCGTTATTTAGCGCTTATATTTTTTGGATAAAATGTTGATATATTTGTGAGTTATATAAATCACTGAAATTACTATTTTGTAAAACTAAAAGCGTTTCCCGTCAAATGTAACGAAATAAAAAAAAAATGTGATGTAATAACCTTTCTCTCTTGTGTAGCTGACTTCGTCGATGATAATTGTAGCTACTGAATAATTTCACTTTTTTGACAGTTTTTTCATTAGGAAAGTTACATCGAATAAAAAAATAATCATTTTCCACTTTTGGATTCAATGATCTTTTTTTTTCTGACTATAAAACTGCAATCCCCGAGGAAAGGGTTTTTTTCCAGTTAATTCTCGTTGATTTTTGAGTAATTTTTCTGCCAATTAGATTGATTTATTTTATGTGTAGGGTTTTTTCAGTTAATTCTTGTTACTTTTGGGTAATTTTGGGGCTATTTTAGTAAAAAAAAAAAAAATAATATTTCTGCTCGTTTAACTATCAACATTAAATGTTTAAAGATATATATCAGCTCGATAAAATATATATCCATTAGGAAATTCATGCCAGTGATTACTGATCTAGGTGAATTTCTAAAGCAGGGTTTACATGGTGGAACGGTTCGTTGAACCCTGTTGTTGAACTTGGTTGTTAAACGTTTCATAGAAGTGGAGTCAGCCACAAATGCATAAGGTTTGTGGACAATGAAGCCCCGCCCACAGAAGTCAGGTGAAAACGGACTTTCTTCGAACCGACGACAACCAAATACCCCGTTCACACGTTCGAACATCACTTCCAACACATATCTCAAACTGTTCGACCGAGTAAACCACCCACACAGAAAGGAAAAGAATGAAACCAACGCAGTGAAATGGAACAAAACAGAATAAACCTTTCAACAGGTTTTCGTCCAAGAAAACTGCAGTTTTATTGTTATATATAATTTGACAGCAAGAAGGCAAATAGAAAAGCAAATAACGGTAAGGAAAAGATTAAACAAAAACGTGGAATAAGGAAATACATTTTAAAAGTTTATTAAAATCAGTGTTTAAAATGTAACCCTTACATAGGAAACGTCTAGTTGAGTGGATATCTGCCCGTTTGTTGTTGTCTAATACTGATGGTAAATACAGCATGGGAAGAATATAATTGATTTGTAAGGCAATTTCCAATTAACAATTTCATAGTGGTTGCAATCTTTCTAATTTTGACAGAGGGGAGGAATATCCTTATTGATGTAACCATATATTTTTTATGCGTTCCATATTAAAAGAAGATTTCAATTTCGGTTGGTTTCACATCGTGGTACCTCAGGGATGAATATTTGTTATAGTATTCTGACAAACAATAAGTACATATGTTACAGTATCATGACAAGCAATTATGAATATTCATGTTACAATATCCTTGCAAACAATAATGAATATTTGTTTTAAAGTATTTTGACAAACAATATTGAATATCTATGATACAGTATCCTGGCAAATAATAAATATGGGTGTTACAGTATTATGAAAAACAATTATGAATATCTATGTTACAGAGATTCTGACAATCAATATTGAATATTTTTGTTACAGCATTCTGCTAAACAATGATAAATAATTGTAAGGCGTTATCCTGATAAAAAATGGTGTATGTTTGTGTTACAGTATTCTGGCAAACAATAATGGATAATTGTGTTGCAGTATCCTGACAAACAATGATGAGTAATTGTATTGCGGTATTCTGATAAACAGTACTGAGTATTTGTCACAGTATTCTGGCAAGCAATGATGAATCATTGTGTTGCACTAATCTGCCAAACAATGTTGAATAATTATTTTGCAGTATTCTGATAAACGGTGGGGAATATTTATGTTAAAGTATTTTGACAGTCAATGATGAATAATTATGTTGCAGTATTCTGACAAACAATGATGAATAATTGTGTTGCAGTATTTTGATAAACTGGTGAATATTTATGTTGATGAAGTATTTTGGCAAACAATTATGAATGATTGTGTTACAGAATTCTGACAACAATAATGAATGACTGTGTTACAGAATTCTGACAAACAATGAAAAATAATTGTGCCGCGGTATTCTAATAAACAGTAGTGAATATTTGTGTTACAGTATTCGGATAAACAATGATGAATGTTTGTGTTACAGTATTCTGACAAACGATGATGAATGATTGCGTTGCAGTATTTTGATAAACAATGGTGAATATTTGTTAAAGTATTTTGACAAACAATGATGAGTATTTGTGTTACAACCTTCTGACAAAATCGTAAATTTTTCTAAAAGCTTCAACTGGTCCTCTACATTGTATGAGTCTATAAAGAAAATAATAGAGAGGATCATTTTTGCTTTACCAGTTCTGGAAGGAATATTGTTCAGCCAAATGTTAGTTCCAGGAATCACTGGTATTCATATCTGGATGTGTACTTTGTATTTATTTTATTGCTTTCCTAATGCTACACTCAGTCCATTATTCAGTCTTCTTCCTTATTTGCTTTGCTCACCGAACTGTTAAAATTTGCCATAAAAAAGAAAAATACTGGAATAAATGAAAGGCATTCACCGTTTTAAAAACGGATATATTGACATAAAGGACTGATATTACGGTCACCAACCCGTCAAATATAATAGCAAAGTATATGAATTATGGTGTCCTGTATTTTACATAAATATGGCTGAGAACAATAATTTTTTTACGGAGAATTTCCGATTAAAATTACGGTTTATTTTACTGTATGGGCTTTTTTTTTACATGTTGAAGCCCTTTTTTTTCTAGAAGTCCCATTTATGAGATATATCTGATTAAATTGCACTTGAATATTCCTCCTTTTGATAATCATTCTGTATTTTATCGAAATATTAACAATTATATACCACATACCTTCCTTAGACTAACGGAAATCTATCTTAAAATAATATATGGATTTTTTCATTTACAAATTTGGAAAGCTACATTTATTTTTTCATTTCACCTTCACTCGAAACAAGATCAGTATTTCGTGAATGCTGTGCAATTGGGAAAATGAAAGAAAATATGTTCACGCAAAAATCACCACAAATGATTCATTTCTACGATGTGTAAAAATGCCCAAGAATCCGAAATGGAAAAAATTAGATTTTTTCATCTCTCTGACGCTCACGTGGCTGGAAAAATAATCCTGGTCTGCCCAACATCCTGACTTTAGCGGAGAGAAAGCTTGCAAATCTCTCTCTCTCTCTCTCTCTCTCTCTCTCTCTCTCTCTCTCTCTCTCAGCTGTAAATATTCAATTTTTATATCAAAGTCGAATATCATTCTACTGGTTAGCGTATCTTTAAAATGATATGCTTAATCGACGGAGAAATGTAATTTTCAGCTTAAGTATCCTTATGAATATCTACTTTACTATTATATTTCCTATCTTCTCTTGATGTTTCCTCTTATTCCAAAGACCGCTAAATCTGAGTAACAAACCTCTGTTTTTTTTTTTTTTTTTTTTTTTTTTTTTTTTTTAGCTAAACCGAATATTTTTCCTTTCCTATTTTGTATTTTGACATAGGCTGGGTACGCTAGCTTTATGCTAACGACTTATCTGTGAGGAATCTAAAGATTATATTTAAGAACTCAATATTGTTTTGTTTGTTTTAGACAGAAATAGAACCAAATGTCAAAATCCCCGAAATGTTTTTCATATACCTTAGCTATATAACGTTGAGGAGACAGAATTAATAATATTAAAGTTTTCCCGACTTGACTCCTGGCTGCTACGAATCTAATCGTTCTCAAATGTCAATTACTTTGATGTTAGCAGAGCATAAACTTACACAATCTCTCTCTCTCTCTCTCTCTCTCTCTCTCTCTCTCTCTCTCTCTCTCAGACACACTCGTAAAAAAATTCCAGTATTACTTTTCTTCTCCTATGCTGTAAATCAAGTATCATTCAATTCTTTTAACTGTTTTGAAGTTGTTACTGTCTTTAGAATGATTTATTGTTAATTTTATCTCATTATTTATTTATTTCTTTATTTCCTTTCCTCACTGGGCTATTTTTCCCTGTGGGAGCCCTTGGGTTTATAGCATCTTGCTTTTCCAACTAGGAAGGTAGCTTGGCTAATAATAATAATAATAATAATAATAATAATAATAATAATAATAATAATAATAATAATAATTCCAAACATTAAGAAGATGTTTGTGTTCATATACTTAAACTTTAATTGCTAGATTCTCTTAAATTTGTACCGCCATTGACTGACGAACTATTAGATGGGGTTCGAGACTTGCTCAAGCTTTTTATTTCTTTTTTAGTATCTGCAACCACACCATGTTTGTGAGCTAGGAAAATGGCGTTTGCAGGAACTTATAGGTCTACCTGCTGAGTCGTCAGCAGCCCTTACCAAGTACTCTCTGGTCCTATTTTGATGGAGAGGGGTCTTGGGTACTCATATATATATATATATATATATATATATATTATATATATATATATATGTATATATATACATATATGTATATATATATATATATATATATATATATAACATATATGTATATATAGATACATATATATATATATATATATATACATATATACATATATACATATATATAGATATATATATATATATATATATATATCTATATATATGTATATATATATATATATATATATGTATATATATATATATATATATATATGTATATACACACATATATATTTATATATATATATATATATATATATAAATTATATATATATATATATATATATATACACATACATATACATGCATGTGTATATATATATATATATATATATATATGTGTGTGTATGTATATTCAGCTCTAGGGTATTGTTCTATTAGAGACTGACCACAGAGGCAAGGGATATTGCCTCTGTGGTTAGTCTTTAGAGCATTGTCATTATCCCTTGCCTCTGTCATTTATGGGTAATCTTTAAAATATTTCTTATATAGTTAAACTTTAACCTTATATCTTCGATATGGTGTATCGGAATACATGTAAATATCATCTATAAAATAATTGTTTGTCAGTCCTTGTTAAAACGCCTTTAGCACAGGAAATCCTGTTTCCAAAAGACCCCCTTTTTTTCCTAAAGCTAAATGATTTGTGATCTCTCTCACTCATTGTAGCACCGTGTTCTCAAAATGATTGCTTTGAGGGTATGGAGAAAAATTAAAGCAAGACTTTGAAAGGCGGAATCCTCCAAGACATTCTAAAATGGTTCTAACTAATTCCAGCCATTAAAATGCAGTGAAAAGAATCCACTTGGAGGTTGGTGCCGTGTCTGATGGAAAGAAAATACAGGAAGGTAAAGGTATTTTTGCCTCGGGAGTTAAATTATACTTTTTGATAGAGATATTAACATATTAGTTTGCAAGATAGGTTGGAAAAATATGGAGAATCTAGTTACATCATATTCTACGGCGTCACAGAACTGAAAGCTATTGGAATATGACTGTTTAAAGTTTCTGTCCTATCAAGGCCATTCTGACAGGAGTGGTTGCTAGACTGCACAGCCTGGTATGGAAACCTTCCTACTTTTATAAGATAGAATACAAGGAAACGTTGTAACCGCTGTAGAGGCTGTGACTAGAATAGAAGCGGTGGTGTAGCCAATGATTTTAGCCATCTGAAGAGGTTTAAAACTTTAGAGGTTATGTGAGAATTGATTTGACATTGATTTTATCCTTCGCGGATTTTTTAGAAAGAGAACATTTTTCTTGCAGTCACAGTTGCCATAAAGCTATTTGCGTTGCCTGAGAAAATTATGTTCATTTAATATACAGTATATCAAAAGTTTGTATTATTATTATTATTATTATTATTATTATTATTATTATTATTATTATTATTATTATTATTAGCTAAGCCACAAAATTAGTTGGAAAAGCCAGATACTATAAGCCCAAGGGTTCCAACAGAGAAAATAGCAGTGTGAGGAAAGAAAATAAGAGAACAGATAGAATAGTGTACCTAACAGTTGAACACCTTGGTACACTATCCAAGACTATAGAACAATAAGTATTTGTGTATAAATATGTCCATGGAAAAATCAACGCCTCTTTTCCTCCAATGGATTAAAACTAGAAGGTTTAGGTTTGACCAGCAGTTGTGAAATATGAATCGCATGTGTCTTTTGAAGCAAAACAAATACTTTGAATCTTATCAGTACTTCACTAATAGCTAAACTTGGTTTTGAAGGACTTTATTTACTAAAAACAAGCAAAATACTACAAAGATATATACTTTGCTAAATGTTATATTCTCTCTCTCTCTCTCTCTCTCTCTCTCTCTCTCTCTCTCTCTCTCTCTCTCTCTCTCTGTCTTTTTCCCTATCCCTCCATACATCATTCATGAGACTTCAGTCTCTTTTCACCAAACCTTTTTCTGAATTCAGTTACTCAGATTCTCCCCTTCAAAATCCAACTCTCTCTCTCTCTCCTCTCTCTCTCTCTCTCTCTCTCTCTCTCTCTCTCTATCTCTCTCTCTTTATATGTATACATATATATATATATATACATATATATATATATATATATATATGTATATATATAAATATATATATATATATATATATATATATACATATATATATATATATATATATGTATATATATATATATATATATATATATATACATATATATATATATCATTCGTGAGTCTTAAGTCTCTTTTCTCAAAGGTTACCGAGAACCTTCTTTTAAATTCACTTACTCAGATTTTCCCCTTCAAAATCAACCTTTCTCTCTCTCTCTCTCTCTCTCTCTCTCTCTCTCTCTCTCTCTCTCTCTCTCTCTCTCAATAAGGCAAGATTCCATGGACTGCATTTGCTTTGTATGCTTGAGGGCAATCCATTCTCAAGCGCGAGAGAAACTGGAATTTTTTAACGTCATCGGATGTCTTCATTCTTCTCATAAATTCTCAATGTTAATCGAATATCATATTTTGTTTGATTCAATATGCTTTAAAATGTTTATTTATAACGAGGGAAATATAGCAGAATATTAAACCG
>NC_090744.1:8289002-8291015 GCF_036898095.1 Palaemon carinicauda | reverse complement strand
ATTCACTAACTTAAAATTTAACGTAATATGTATTGCAATTATTAAAAGGAAGTATAGCTAAATTCGAGAAAGGGAGAATTGAAAAAAGGTCCCAGCCAAGGAGAAATATTACTTTGCTTCAAATTCTTGGGTCTTATGGAAATATAAGATATCTCTTGACCTGAACAAATCTTTTCCAAGTCTAACAAGACAAAAGATGAAAATGTCTATTTTCATATATTTCGATATTTTAGAGATTCCGAAAATCAATAATATATATATATATATATATATATATATATATATATATGATTATATATACATATATACAATATATATATATATATATATATATATATATATATATGCATATATATATATATATATATATATATATATATATATATATATGCATATATATATATATTTATATATATATATATATATATATATATATATATACATATATATATATAATATATATATATATATATATATGTGTGTGTGTGTGTATGTGAACCTTTTTAGGCATACCAGATAGTTTAATCCTCTTTAGTATAAATAAATAAGATGGAATGGATTTGTTTGAAATATTCAGATGTGATGTTTGCATTAATTAAGCAGAAACGTTTTCTAAATGTATTCGTCCAATTGATAAATGAGCTGTTGTTTTATTCTTGGGGTTGTCATTATTGCTATATTTCTTTTGGTCGAATTATTCAGATAACCAGTTAGAAATGAATAAATTTCTTACATTTAATTCATTACTTATAAAAAAAACGTACTTTGCAACAACTTAGATTAATGTATTTTTTTATATATACATAATTCCCTTATTCAAATTTATCATCATCAAAGTAATATTTATTTTGATCAAATTATGCATATAACATGTAAAAAGATTAAGCAATTGAATTTATTATTTATAAAAAAGATATACAGTGACAGAACTTAGTTTAATGCTTCGTTTGAAACCAAATTAATCTATTCAAAGATATATCGTCAATCATTTCGTGTGTTTATTTTTTTTTCTACTTTTCTGCCAACTACTACCAAACACCTCTTGAGACTTTAAATATCCACTGGGAACGTAATGTCAGTAAAAGCTTCTATAGTGAGATCAGTGGGATAGTCTAGACAACTTCCTACTCCAAACTTTCTCCTAACAATTGCTTCAAGGAGCCTTTCCAATTCGCATTTATAGGAACTTCCCAGACTTGAAGCATTATTATTATTATTAATATTATTATTATTATTATTATTATTATTATTATTATTATTATTATTATTATTATTATTATTATTATTATTATTATTATTATTATTATTATTATTATTATTATTATTATTATTATTATTTTTTCAGCATTATAGAAATAAATCCCTTGATATTTCAAGTTCACATGTTATAGATTATAGCAACAATGACACACTTAAAAATCTGCCGTGAAAAGGGTAAAAATATTTGAATAAAGGTTGCCAGGCATTTACCGTTTTAAAACGGATATATTGACGTAAAAGAGTGATACTACGGTCACCAACCCTTGAAAGAAAATAACAAAGAACGGTTAAAAATTACGGTCGCATGTATTTCTGAAAATACAGCCGAGAACCGTGATTTAAATTTAAATCTTAATTCGGATTTAGATTTAAATTTAATTTAAATTTAAGTTTAAATTTTAAATTTAAGTTTAAATTTTGAAATTTAAGTTTAAATTTTAAATTTTAAATTGTAAATTTTAGATTTTAAATTTAAAATTTTAAATTTTAAATGATATAGAGTCATTGAATAATCCCCTGCTCACTATAGAATGTTAGCGGATTGTGTGAAAAATAATTCAATGAACAACAAATAATAATATTTCTGACGATTTTGGAGCTGTCTGATTTCCCTCAACTGTAAGAAAAATCAGAAGAATTTTTATTTCAACGAGAAAAATTTACTTCTGGCAAAATAGTAAAATATTATTTTTGTTACACAAACATTAAAATAAGAGAGAAAAGAAATATTAAAAGGAACATGATATATGGATT
>NC_090744.1:8256502-8284002 GCF_036898095.1 Palaemon carinicauda | reverse complement strand
TTTGTTAATATCATTTTGAATAACAAAAGATAAAAACCTTTTTTTTTATAAAGTACCATGAATAATGCAATCTGAAAGAAAAACCTTTTTTATAAAGTGGCACTCATAGACAGTACAAAATACAAACACTCTATGAAATTATATACAAGTAATATATTTCACAAGTTATCAAGATGAGGTTCATTCAGCATTTGTTGGAGAATTAGTATTGATAGTTGTGGTGGCCGATGTGGTAACGTCCCTGCCTGGTGATCACCAGACTGAGGTTTCGAGTCCCGCTCAAACTAGCTAGTATCTTTATTCATTGCTACTTTACCAGCCTTGTGACCTTAGGATGGGGGTTCGGAGGAGCCTATAGATCTATCTGCTGAGTATATCATCAGCCATTGCCTGACCCTCCTTGGTCTTAGCTTGGGGGAGTCTTTAGGGCATTGTCATGCTTGATAGAGTAATGTTACTATCCCTTGCCTCTTCCATTCATGAGCGGCCTTTAAAACTTTGAATATGTTTGTAGTAGCTCTAATCTCTGAACGTTCTCTTGGCAAAATATCCAAATAAGCCTGATGGTAGGAGTCATCTGTACCCTAGTTTTGCAGACTGGCTTTCGCAGACGCCTTGGAGTATTTGATGCACTTCTTACAATTTACAACTCAGTACATAAATCCCTTGATTATGGTTAGGATTGTTTAGAAAAGGCTTGACTTAGTCCCTGCCTTCGACCGTGTTAATCATGAGTCCCCTTGTTTTCAAACTCAAACAGATGGGAATGGCTGGTTTTTCTTAGCATAATTTTTTGGATTTTTTAGCGAACACATTATTATTATTATTATTATTATTATTATTATTATTATTATTATTATAATAATAATAATAATAATAATAATAATAATAATAATAATAATAATAATAATAATAATTATTATTATTATTATTATTATTATTATTATTATTATTATTATTATTATTATTATTATCATTATTATTATTATTATTATTATTATTATTATTATTAGCCAAGCTACAACCCAAGTTGGAAAAGCAAGATGCTATAAGCCCAAGGGGAACATACAAAGAAAACTAAAAGTAATCCTCCTCTCCTTAAGAATAACATAAAAAGACTTGTTACGTAAAAAGATTAAATAAGAAATTTTACTTATTTTTCATATTAGGTTAAGTAAGTATCATAGTCCTCCTTCATTGCCCAAGAGTTTGAACACCCAAAGCACGAACTGAGATTTTGACAGTCACTTTAGATTTATGTTAGTTTATCTTTATTTTTCTCAGACACCCCCCCCCACTCTTTCTCTCCCTTCTTGGAATCCAGTGAGGGAGGAGATAGTTGGAATTTTTAAGGCGAAATGGCCTTTTCTGTCATGACACGAGTTGCCATTTCGTTTATTTTATTTTGTGTTTGCCACTCTTGAGTTTTCTGCTCGTTAGTACCTCAGTCCAGGATGTTATATATATATATATATATATATATGTATATATATTTATATATATATATATAGATATATATATATAAATATATATATATATATATATGTATGTATGTATGTATATATGCATACACATATATATATATATATATATATATATACATACACATATATATATAGGGTCACGCTTAGAAGCATTGCCAGACGTATAACTACTCGGTCTCTCTCCATTGCTTGGGTAGGGAAAAGAGAGAGTAGTCCACACCTGGTGAGAGGGGTTGTGGTTAGGAAAGGGGGTGGAAGGCGAGAATGGGTGAATCTGTGTGTGCGTATATATCTAAATATTTAGCCTCGAAAATTACGGGGATCGTGCACTAGTATCATAGTAAATTTTCAAGGCATGCATTGCCTCTTTCTATGGACCTTCCCCTTCCCACCTTTCTGATTTATGTCTTGTTCACATTCTTTTCCTTTTCTCCCCTTCGTGGAATTTTCTGAGTTTAAAGGAACACAGATCTTTAAACGATGATGAAGTACACCCTAGCATGTATGGGAGATGCTCTCTAAAGACGTAATAAGCATTTCCCACTTTATCTTTCAGTATTTATAGATGTTAATTTTTTTCTACTTTTAAAGGTTTAAAGGTTTAAAGGCCGCTCATGAATGGCAGGTGCAAGGGACAGTGACATTGCCCTATCCAGTAGGACAATGCCATAGAGACTGATCAGCGCCTAAACCCCCTCTCCACACAAGCTAGGACCAATTAGGGCCAGGCATTGGCTGCCGATGACTCAGCAGATGAACATATAATCTCCCCCAAACCTCTCGAGGATGGTGATGTTGCAGTGACTATAGAAACTAACGAGTTAGAGAGGAACTCGAACCCCAGTCTGGCATTCACTAGTCAGGGACGTTACGACTTTGGCCACCACATATGTTTTTTGACTTCCCGTATTTCTTCATGATTTATCATTGAAATTAAAAAAAAAGATAACAGAAATGAAAATTTTTCACAATAAAGGTGTGAATTCCCTCTTTTTATGTGCATTTGCGAGGAAACTATATAGACATACAAATTATATACGCATTTCCTAATATTTTCAGCATTTGATACGTGATATTTGTCTCTACTTTTTATAAGTTTTTGATTTTCAATCTTTTTCTTGATTTATCATTGAAATAGAAATAAGAGTATTTTTTTCATAATAATGATAAGAATTAACTCCTCTTCTCCTACATTTAATAGATATTCATATATGATTTTGATACGTTTTTACTTTCCATCATTTTACGATTTATTATTGAAATACACAGCCAGACGAGATTATTAAAATTTTTCATAATAATGGTGTGAATAATGATGGTAAGGTTCAAGTTATACCTTGAGACATGAAATGTCATAGCATTTCATTCTTAATTTTTTTTTTCAGATTCTAATGGATAATATTTGTCTTTACTTTGGATATGTGTTTTACTTTACACGTTTCATGTTGAATTATTGAAATACACCAAAACGAGATACAAAAACTTTCATAATAATAATATAAATAAGGGTGAGAGTAGTGCAAGTTTATTCCATTAAAATGACTCGTCCAAAAGAATGTTAACAATAATCCAACTAATAGGTTGCGAGAAATCTGGGAGTCTCTGATGTTAGAGAGATCTTCAGATTAAAATCAGCTACTACAACACACACACGCACACACACACACACACACACACACACATATATATATATATATATATATATATATAACTTTAATAAACGTTACTTCTGCTCTGTTGGTATCATAATTCCTGAAATTAGTCGTCCAACAATATACGATATATATTGAGTCGTTAGCTTTTTTTTAGCCTTTCCAATTAAGAGATATTGAAAATAAAAAAGAATAATAAAAATAATAAATTTTCTGTCTTTCGTTAACCGATGATCAATGATTGCTAGTTTTTTTTAGCCGCGGGATAGCATTGATAACATAATATAAAGCTTTTGTACTGTAACAATTAATTTTAAGATTTATCAAAATTATGAATATCTTTGGTATATTTATATTTACTCTCTCCTGTTCCGAGTTACTCATTAAAAGAATGAGCTGAAAATACCCTTTAACACAAATCTCATCTCTCAGTATATTTAGATTCCCTGAATTCTCTCATGCAAATATTCCATTTCCTTTCCTTTTCAATTAGATTCTAAATGATTGAAGGAAGTAGCTAATGGAGCTATGGAAGGTTACAGTTAATTTTGCATTTACTGTAATGTATTTATCACAATGATTCGTTGCTTGTGATATCCCTGTCATGACCTTTGTGCTGATGGGTTTGAAATTTTATTTGAAATTGGCTTTTATATAATAGATTCTAATAAATAAAAAAGTAAATTACTATCAAAAGAATAATGAAAACTGCCTAATTAATTATGAGGTGTGGTGGCCTATTGTAAAAGTCCCTGTCTGGGTTTCTGCCGGACTGGGATTCGAGACACGCTCGAGCTTTATGGTTTATTGTAGTGTCTGTAACTTTACCATTTTTTGTGAGCAAAGAATAGGATTTTGGAGGGAGTCTATAGATCTACCTGATGAGTCATCAGCAGCCAGTTCCTGGTCTTCCCTGGTCCTAGCTTGGTTGCGGGCTGCCAACGCAAGAACCTGTGTCTTGCATAAGGCAAGGTGTTCTTAAACGAACGAACGACGGAACCTAGCTTGGGTGTAGAGATGGTTTGGGCGCTGATCATATGTGGATATGGTCAGTCTCTAGAGCATTGTCCTGCTAGGTCACTGTCCCTTGCCTCTACCATTAGAGTCCCGCTCAAACTCATTAGTTTCTTTAGTCGTTGCAACCTCAGCATCCTTGTGAGCTAAGGATGGGGTGTTTGGGGAGCCTATAGGTTTATCTTCTGAATCATCAGCAGCTATTGCCTGGTCTTTCCTGGTCTTAATTTGAATGGAGAGTTGTTTTGGGCGCTGATCATATACATATATGGTCAGTCTCTAGACCATTGTTCTTTTCGGGATGGTGACACAGTCCCTTGCCTCTGCCATTAATGAGCGGCCTTTAAAGTTAGGAGGAGAAAGGGAAGAAAGGGTAGAGAGGAAAGAGTAAACACATTCTAAGATGTATAGGGGAAGCAAAAAATAACGTCAATTCTTCAATTCTTCAAAACACCCCAACTTCAAAACTTCTTTAGCTATGGTAGCCAGCTCTTCTGGGAGTTGGACACTCTAAAGTCAAACCACCGTTTTCTGGATTTAGATAGTACCATATCCTCTGCACCATGGTCTTTCCCTCTCTTGGGGTAGAGTTCTCTTGCTTGAGGGTACACTTTGGCATACTGTTCTTTCTTATTTCTCTTCCACTTGTTTTTATTTTTAAAGTTTTTGATAGTTTATATATGAAATATCAATCTTAATGTTGTTACTGTTCTTAAAATATTTTCTATTAATTGTTAATTACTTTTCTTGAAGTTTCCTTATATCCTTTCCTCACGGTGCTATTTTCCCTGTTGGAGACATCAGCCTTATAGCATGCTGCTTTTCAAACTAGGGTTTTAGCTTAAGCTTATCATAATAATAATAATAATAATAATAATAATAATAATAATAATAATAATAATAATGATAATGATAAAAATAATAATGATAATAATAATAATAATAATAATAATAATAATAATCTAGAATTTAACGAAGCTCTCTAAGATGAGTCTAATTCAAGAAATTTTGCAAGACAAATTTGAGAGATCTTCCTGATGTATACAGGCTAGATACTGCAAAACGCAAATGGTTTAGAAATTTCATCAATACAGCTTGAAATTGCCCACTAATCAAAAAAAATTTCAATGCCGTATCAGACCTTTGCTTCTTTGCTGCTTTTTTACAGTAAGAATATAAAATGGTCAGAAATAAATGAATAACTGAATAAAGAATGGAAAAATGTATTTTTAAGTGATAATATACAGGTAAATACGGACATACTGTACAAAATACTGGAGAAAATTGTTGAAAAATATGTACCGAAAAAAAAAAATAAACAAAAGACGTGCATACCAAGAGACAGAAGGATCTTATTTCAGAAAATTAGAAAGTGGAAGAAAAATCTTGCAAAAGAAAAAATGTGTAGAAAATGATGGAAATAAAATGTAAGATAGAAAATGTAGAACAAAAGATTATACAGTCGAAAGAAAATGAAAAAAGGTACTTAGAAGAAAGGACACTTCAAAATATCATAAAAACCCCCGAAGTACTTTACTCCTATGCAAAAAAGATGAATAAAGGGAGAATAGAAATAGGCCCTCTAAGAATTGAAGGACGGCTAACGAATGAAAAAAAGGAAATATACAACATATTAGCAGAAAAATATAAGAGTGAGTTCACGCCAAGAATTGCGAATGAGAATAATGAAACAGAAATGAGAGAGGAAAATGATGAATATCTAACAGATATAGATATTAATGAAGCAGATATTGTCAAGGCTATAAACGAGATTAAAAATGGATCGGCAGCCGGACCAGATGGAGTTCCAGCGATTTTGTTAAAAAAAAACTGCAAACACTATCGCGAAGCCGCTTGCAATACTGCTAAGACAAAGTGTAGATATGAGCGAGATATATGTTAAACATAAATTAGCTTATATAACCCCTATCTTCAAAAGTGGATCAAGACTTGAGGCAAGCAATTATAGACCTGTTAGTCTAACATCACATATGATGAAAGTGTATGAGAGGGTAATAAAAAAGAAAATAATGAACCATTTGGTTAAAAATAATTTATTTAATATAGGTCAACACGGTTTTGTGCCTGGAAAAAGTACACAGACCCAGCTGATAGCACACTATAAAAACATATAAAAAAAAATATGATAAATGAAAAAGACACAGATGTGATCTATCTAGATTTTGCAAAAGCCTTTGACAAGGTAGACCATAATATATTAGAGAAAAAAAATGAGAAAGCATAATATTGTGGGAAAGATAGGAAAATGAGTAAAAGAATTCCTGCAAAACAGAAAACAGATAGCAGTTGCAAATGACGAGAAATCAGATGAAGCCCAGGTAATATCTGGCGTGCCACAAGGTACGGTATTAGCTGAACTGCTGTTTGTTATTATGATCTCAGACATAGACTGTGATGTTGAAAACTCCGTAGTGAGAAGTTTCGCCGATGACACAAGAATAAGTAGAGAAATTACTTGTTATGAAGATAGGAACTCACTACAAAGAGATCTAAACAAAATATATGAATGGGCGGAGATAAATAGGATGGTATTTAACTCCGATAAATTCGAATCAATAAATTATGGAAACAGAGAAGGAATGGTATATGCATACAAGGGACCTAGTAATGAGACAATCACAAACAAGGAAACAATTAAAGACCTTGGTGTAATGTTAAATTGGAATATGTTATGCAACGACCAAATAGCAACACTGTTGGCTAAATGTAAAGCAAAAATGGGAATGTTATTCAGACACTTTAAAACAAGAAAAGCTGAACACATGATTATGCTTTACAAAACTTATGTACGTGGTACACTCGAGTACTGCAATGTGATATGGTACCCACACTACCAAAAGGATATTGCGCAAATAGAGAGTGTACAAAGGTCCTATACTGTTAGAATAGAAGAAGTTAAGGACCTTCACTACTGGGAAAGACTGCAATTTTTTAAACTATACAGTCTAGAAAGGAGAAGAGAACGCTACATGATAATACAAGCTTGGAAGCAAATAGAAGGAATTACTGAAAACATCATGGAGCTAAAAATATCAGAAAGAGCAAGCCGAGGTAGATTAATAGTGCCAAAAATATACCAGGTAAACTAAGAAAGGCACACAGGACATTATCCCACTACGCACCAGCATCGATAATGCAGCAACTATTTAATGTGCTGCCAGCTCATCTAAGAAACATATCAGGAGTGAGCGTAAATGTGTTTAAGAATAAGCTCGATAAATACCTAAGATGCATCCCAGACCATCCAAGACTGGAAGATGCAAAATACACCGGAAGATGCATTAGCAACTCTCTGGTGGATATACGAGGTGCCTCACATTGAGGGACCTGGGGGAACCCAAACAAAAAAATAAGGCAAAATGAATAATAAGGTAAGGCTCTCTCTCTCTCTCTCTCTCCCTCTCTCTCTCTCTCTCTCTCTCTCTCTCTCTCTCTGATAACCCTTCACCTATCTCCACCTCACCAGGTTCATGGTCATTTGGCAGCTTTGAACCTCCCTCGACGATGCTCCGTAAAAATACAAGATTACAAAGGTGAATAAAGGGAGGAAACTTGTTCACAGTGATCAGGGAGAAAAAATGCTTGTTATGAATGAGAATGGCGTAGGAAAATTGAAAGAAAGCAATAAATTTGACACAGGATGCACGGACAAAGACGTCATTTGTGGGGCGTCCCATTAATCAACATTTAAAACTTTGAAAACAAAGCAAGACCCTTTTCTATGACAAATTGTTGCGATACTGAAAGTGTTTGGTTTTACAATAAATAGGTTTTTATTTTATTTGTTTATTAGTGCACAGAAGCCGTCAAAAATGACACAGATTCAACCCTTCCCACGCCCTTCCCCTTTCCTAACTACAACCCCCTGGTTAGGCAGCTTGTGGGAGAGTGTGGTTTCCGGTTTGAAACTCTTGGGGCACCCACTGTCTGCAGGTTATGACTACTCTACCTCTCCACAAGAGAGATCAGTTCACCAAACGCTCAACTGAGCTTCACAAGTTGGAAGACCAAGGCTTACATGGCTGAGGAGTATGAAGCGTGAAGTAGTAGATGATGAATGGAGAAGTATTGATTAAAAACTCAAGATAGAGATGACTGGAAAAATCTAAGGCCCTTTAAATCAACAGGCGTAGAAGGAAATCATGATGATGATGATATATATATATATATATATATATATATGTATATATATATATATATATATATATATGTATATATATAAATATATATATATATATATATATATATACATATATATATATATATATATATAGTCCATATGCACCATTTTCTATATATAGCCACTGGGAATTGATACTGAACAGCCCTCCTATTCTCAGTAAGTCTTCAGCTAGTAAATTCTATATATGTTTTTACTTCTGTGACAGTGAGTTCCAGTCTCATAATCATCGTCCTTTTGAAGAATATAAGAATTCTTCAAAATTGCTCTTACTCATACAGGTATCCTTAACTTAAAACTTGAAGATTTCAGCTTGGGATTACAGAGCTAAAGATGGGGGAGGCGGGTTTGGGGAATCCTACAGGTCTATCTACTGAGTTATCAGCATCCCTTGCCTGGCCCCTAAATGGTCCTAGCTTTGGTGGAGAGGGGGTTTGGACGTTGGTCATATGTATATGTAGTCAGTCTCTAGGGCATTATCACTGTCCCTTGCTTCTGCTATTCATGAGCGGCCTTTAAACCTTTAGAGAGTCTTCCTCCACCATCCAAGAAAGCCTTCTTCGCCAAATCCCCCTCCATCTTATCACGTATTCTAATTAATAGGGTCCTTTCTAGACAAACTTACCCTCCTTTATAACTGGTTTCAAATAAGCTTCACTGATTTCCATATTATAGGATTGGGAAAAATAACCCTGGTTGAGAAACTCTTTTTCCAATTCAAAGGCCAATGAGTTTATCAATAATGATAGGATTTAATCTTCATTCGCTAATATTGGAGATTGAGCTTGGAACTACATAATGCATATAAGGAAAACGAAATTATCAAATATCTTTCCGTTTAATATACAATTTTTAAAACTAATATATATAGTTCCTCGCAAAAAAAAAAAAAAAAAAAGCAAAGCCATATAATGGATTAATCTTTTGGTTTTATAACCACAGTTGAGCTGAAATAAATCTTAGAATATGTTTTGTATTTCTTCAAATAGTTAAATCGTTATGAACATTTTAAGGATACATAACTATATTCTTAGAGAACTCTGAAAACCTGGGTGACTTTTTTCAATTCATTGTTTTATTGAAAAACTAAAATGAGTTTTATCATCTATTTTAAGAATATTTGGGTCACTGATATATATTGATTACTTTTATATGCCTATTGAAGTTTAAGTTTTTAGTAAACATGCCACTTTTTTTATCATTTAATTCTATAAAGCTTTTAGAGTTCTAAGTTTTAAGAACACCTGCCCTATTGTTTCAAAACAAATTGCTGTTAATTACATAACCTTAGACCATTTGAGATAAAATACCGGTTTGAATAAGAAAATCAAAAGAAATATAATATTGTATATAATAAAAGAAAAAATTAGCATTAAGGATTTCAAGATTAATAAGTCCTTTCTAAATCTGTTTGGCTGACAGTCAGGCTGACCAAATCCTACAGGATCGTTCTTTTGACCTAACTGATAAGAAGGATAGAGAAGCTTATGTGGTCGAAATTATTAATGTATTGTTAAGGATCTTGTCTTTTTGTTCGAAAGAAATAGATCCAAGATACTCTATCTGTAACATGGAAGGAATGTACTATTTTTTTCCTTATTGATTTCTGAATCATTTATGAATAAAGGATATCTATTTTAGTCTATTTGCTTTCTTGTCCTCAGGAAATCTATATATTTCCTAATTTCTTGTTTAGGGTCTTAACGAAAATCATTTCTCTCATTTTTACTTTTTCCCGTTTTGATTCTTCGATGTTTTATAAACTATTTCTTCCTGTCTATTGAAGGTTTAAAGGCTGCTCATGAATGGCATGGGCAAGGGACATGGATATTGCCCTATCGAATAGGACAATGCCCTAGAAACTGACCATATGTACATATGATTAGCCCCTAAGCCCCCTCTCCATCCAAGTTAGGACCAAGGAAGGCCAGCAATGGCTGCTGATGACTCAGCAGATAGACCTATAGGCTCCCCAAAACACCTTAACCATACCTCACAAGGATGGTGAGGTTGCAGCAACCAAAAAAACTAAAGAGTTTGAGTGGGAATCGAACCCAAGACTGGCGATCACCAGTCAGGAACGTTAGCACATCGACCACCACATTTCTTATCTTATTCTTTCAGGAGTTGCTTTTATAACAACGATTTCTCTCTATCTATCTCAGCTGTTCATAGATTTTACGAATTTTGTGAATTTTAATATTTCGATTTTTTTGTATATTTCAATCGGCTCCTGTGTATCTATAGTATGGCCATATTCTTGAAAAAAAAAAACATATATATTTAACGTATGGTAAATATTCCAATGCAGTTAAAATCATCGAACTAGGATATATATCAGCTGCATATTTGATTACTCATTCATTATCCTGGCTATTAATCATTGGTACTAAATAACTAGAAAATAAATATGAGCGTTATGAGAATTTATCTGGAATGAACAAAATACTATGGCAAAGATGTAAAAGATACTTTTAAAAATCTTGTCAATATTTTATACTCTCTCTCTCTCTCTCTCTCTCTCTCTCTCTCTCCAAAAGAGAGGATTAAATTACATTCTCTCTCTCTCTCTCTCTCTCTCTCTCTCTCTCTCTCAGACAGAAAGGATTAAAAATCCTCCAGTCTCTCTCTCTCTCTCTCTCTCTCTCTCTCTCTCTCCCCTCTCTCTCTCTCTCCAAAGAGAGGATTAAATTCTTCTCTCTCTCTCTCTCTCTCTCTCTCTCTCTCTCTCTCAGCCCGAAAGAGAGAGAAATAAACTACATCTCTCTCTCTCTCTCTCTCTCTCTCTCTCTCTCTCTCTCTCTCTCTCTCTCTCTCTCTCTCTCTCTCTCTCTCTCTCTCTCTCTCTCTCTCTCTCAGAGAAAATTGAATAAATATCTTTCACACAATTCAAGAAAAATTAAAATAAAAAAAAACATAAACACAAAACCATTGCACCTTCACTGCATTTGACACCCCCTCCCCCACAAATAAATAGGAATTTAATGCAGAACTGGAAATAGAAAAATACTACATCTGTCAAAGCATAAAAAAAGGAAGGAAATAGGTGTTTTGGGGGGACGGTAGGCCTGACTGAGCTAAAATTGAGCTCCCGTGGCGAGAAATACATGACCTGAGAAGAAGGGGACTTAAAAAAAAGATAGAGAAAAGACAGTGGATCTTTTATTTTTTTGACAACAGATGTTTTTTTAATGGTAATCGAATTTAGGTTATATTTCTGCAACACAAATAGAGTATAACCAAGAATTTACTGTTATTTTTTAAGTTTACTCTTCAGCTTAAAAAGATATAAAGTTAAGTAATTGATTAAATGTATGTATGTATATACAGTATATACATACACACACTCACACACACACATACATACATATATATATATATATATATATATATATATATATATATATATATATATATATATATATATATATATATATATATATATATATATATATATATATATATATATATATATATATATATATTTGTTCCCACCTTTCTCACCCGACGCCAGGTAGGCCTCCAGGCCTGTCAGTCGTCCTGCTTCAAGAACTGTCTCCATTCTTGGCGATCCTCATAGAGCCTCATCTCATCAACTTCCTGCAAACTGAAGCCTCTCCTCTCTACTCCTCTCTCTATGTTTTGTAGCCATCTCAGTTTTGGTCTTCCTACCGGTCTCCTTCCTTCTGGTGTCCATTCCAAAAACCTTACAGGATATCGCTCTTCCTCCATTCTTTTGACATGTCCAAACCATCTAAGCTGTCCACTCTCCACAAAATCCAGAATCCCCTCCACTCCCAGTGCTCTTCTAATGTCTTCATTTCTTAGTCTATCCAGTCTTGTCACACCTTTTATGAGTCTTAAGGCTTTCATTTCAGCTGCTTGGAGTTGGCTTTTAGTTCTTGATGTTAATGTCCATGATTCATGGCCATAAGTCGATATTGGTCTTAAAATAGCTAGGTATATCATGGTTTTCACTTTGCGAGGTATGTTTCTGTCTTTCATTAGTGGGTAGAGCAGATACAAATTGTTACTGAATTTCTGAACTCGGGTAGTTATTTCCAGTTTTGGATCGTTTTGGTCACAAAAGTCCACTCCTAAGTATTTGAAATTTCTACACTGTTTCAATATATGACCTTCTAATTCTACATCTACATTGTTTGGTGTTCGTGATAGGTGCATAATCTGTCTTATCCTTGTTGATCCGCATTCCATTTGCTGTTAAGATCGCATTCCAGTTGTTGACGCTTTCTTGGAGAGCTTCTGCGTTGGTGGCTATCATTGCGTGGTCATCTGCATACAGAAGGTTGATGATCATATCTTCAGCTTCGTCGTCGCCTCGTTCCCTCATACATTTATCTAGGAACAATATAAAAAGAAGTGGAGAAAGGACGCTTCCCTGTCTTACTCCTGATTTAATTTCAAACCAATATTCATTCTCTGGATTTGTTTTTACTCTGGATTTGATGTTTTGATAGGTGTTATAAATTGCTCTTATAAGTTTCTCAGGGATTCCATAGTAAAGGTCTTTAAGGGCATCCCATATTTTCATTCTTGGTACTCTATCAAAAGCCTTTTCTAGGTCTATAAAAGCAATATATCTGTCCCTGTTCCATTCCCAGCTTTTCTCGAATATCATCTTGAGTGAGCAAATCATATCGGTTGTCCCTCTTCCTTGCCGAAAACCACTTTGCCATTCCCCCAACTTTGGTTCAACATATCCTCTCAATCTGGTTTCAAGTATTCTTTCATATACTTTAAAAGCGTGTGACATTAGGGATATTCCTCTATAATTGCTGCAATTTGTCTTGTCACCTTTTTTATAGATAGGGCATATTAGATTTCTTCTCCAGTCTTCAGGTGGTATTTGTCCATTCCAAAGTATGTCGATTAGTTCCAGCAGCCAAATGACTCCATCCTCACCCATGTTTTTAAGGAGCTCTGCAGGTATTGTATCCGGCGCTAGGACAATTCGGTCCCGGACAATTCGGTCCCGGACAGTTCGGTCCCGGACAATTCGGTACTAGGACAATTCGGTATCAGGACAATTCGGTACCAGGCTTGTCATTTTTTAAAATGTCTAAATCAGAAAAATATGATATTTCTATATTACATATTATGAACTATTTATATATGATATTACCTAAATACCTAACTACTTAGTTTGGGTATTCACTAGTTGTTTACAAATAGCATAAACAATCCACCTAACTACTTTGTTATTATACGATTAGTTTGGTTATTCCCTTAGTTCATAAAAAAATTTAAACAAGACGACTTTATTAGTTTCTTTATTCCAGACTTTTTAGTCTAGTTTCACCCCATCATTCACACAATGGAGTCTTGCAACTGCATACAGTCGGAAAAGGGAAAAACGAAATTAGTTGATAAGGAAAACTACGTGTACCAAAAACATAAAGAAAATGCTGATGGTACGAAGATATATTGGCGTTGTGAAAGGCGATCTTGCAAAGCACGGCTTCACTCAGATGTTAATTTTTATGCGGTCAAGTATATTGGAAAACATAATCATAGCACAACTGCAGCTGAAGTGAGTGCTTTGCTACTGCAAATATCAAGGAAAGGACGATCACAAGTCAAACACCTTCTCGTTCAATTCTAACAGAGGAACTAGGAAATTTAAACGAGTGCGCACTTACTGATGTGACGATTAAGGAGGTCTTCTCAACCCCGACCAAAAATATGAGTCTTCTGCGCAGGTACAGACTGTGACGTAGGCAGTCCCTATAGGTGCGGCCAAGGTCATAGACAAGATTCACCCAAGCATACCTAAGGTCAATCACCCCTTGACCGGGCAGTTGTTCACAAGCAAACGTGGTGTACACTTCCGCCTTGCTGATCAAAGCTGTTTTATGTATAACAAAATGCCCAGTAATTGTGCAGTTTTCGGATGCTTCTCATATAGAGGAAAAAGTAAGGATCTCACTTTTCATAAATTCCCTAAGGACATCATCACAAGGAAAACGTGGATTCAGCTGTGCAAACGAGAAGATCTTATTAATGGGGAAAACGCTCATATATGTAGTAAACACTTTAAAGCTGATGCATTTGAAAGAAATTTTATGTATGAATTGCTGAATCAACCAGTGCCTCGATCTCTCATCAGAATAAAGAAAGGATCTGTACCAACGATGTATTTACCTATAACTGGACATTCACATGCATCACAAGGTAAGAAACCAGTATCGTGTATTGTTGGTTAAACATTAAGATATAAATGACGCTGTAATCAACTTACATAGATTATAATTATTGTATATCCTCTTTATTATTCACCAGTAATCTTGAAATCGCGGAATCAGTTGCTCTCCTCATATATAGTTGAACAATTTTTTTTCTTTTATTCCATTTTGCTTTGAAAAAGTACCATTCATAAATTTTAGTTCAGATTTTTGCATATTCAATAATGTCAGAAAATTCTAATCGCATTGTTCTCTATACAAGTCCATCTTTTTAATAATTCAATTTTGATTTTAATCAGATACGTCCAGGATGGTAAGAGCCGAAAAAAGAGGACAAAAACGACTTGTAGATGAAATCCTTAGTCAAGAGCAAGACGAAACAGGGAAGATTTTTGTACAAAAAGTCAAATCGGTGCCCACGATTGAAGATTTACAACGTGTAATTGAGCAACTGGAGAATAAGAGAGATGATATCAAACGGAAGTGGGAAGAATATGAGGTAAAGTGGAAATGTGAAAAAGAGCAGTGGGAAGTTAAAGAAAGCTATTTTGCTACTGAAAGGACTAAATGGGAAAATGAAAAAGCTAAATGGTTGGATAATAAGGTCAAGTGGGAAAAAAGAAAAGGAAAACTGGAAAAAAGAGAAAACAGCGATGTACGTTAAGTTCAATGAGATGTATGCATCAGCAACTGCTGTAGTCAAAGCTAATTTAAAGAAATACTTTTCACCCAAACAAGTAGCATGTCTTATCACTGGAAGTAATATTAATACTTGGGAAGACGATGATATCAGCAAAGCCTTAACATACGCAGTTTGAGTCCAAAAGCTTATAAGTTTTTAAGAGAAGTGTGGAAATTACCTTTTCCTTCTTTATCAACTTTATATCGCTGGTCAAGTAAGATAGCTGTAGAACCTGGCATTTTGGAATCGGTAATCCACTTATTAAAAATAAAATCGGAGTCAATGCTGGAACACGAGCGTCTGTGTGTAATTTCATTTGACGAGTGCAGTGTTGCACAAATTTGGAGTTACGATAAAGGCGCGGACACTTTGTATGATCCTGAATCCAAAGTACAATGTGCAATGATCAGAGGACTTACGACTTCCTGAAAACAAATTATTTATTATAATTTCGACACTAACATGAAAAAAGATCTCCTTTTTAAATTGATTATTTGGGTTGAGAAAGCTGGGTTTCCTGTAGTAGCCATGGTTAGTGACTTAGGATTAACAAATATCAGTTTGTGGAATTCCTTAGGCATTGATATAGACAATTCTGCATTTGTTAACCTGGTAGATGATAACAGAGAAATACATGTGTTTGCCGATGCACCGCACCTAATAAAACTCATTAGGAATAATTTTCTTGATCATGGATTTGTATTGTCGGGAGATAGGTTTGCTCTTAGTGGTTCAGTCAGGGAGTTAATTATGAAAAAAAAAATGTGATCTACGGACAGCACATAAACTCTCAGAAAAGCACATCAATGTTATGGGTATGCAACGCATGAATGTTAAACTAGCGGTGCAATTACTGTCCGAAACTACATATAAATGCCTTCAGTACTTCGGTAACAAAGGTCTGCTTGAAGATAAGCATTGGGAAACGACAACTCAGTTTATATATCTTGTAGATACCTGGTTCGATTTATTCAATTCTCGAGTACCTCGTGATAGGAAGCCATCAAGAAATGCCTATGGGATGAATCTGGACCTACAAAATAAAACGTTGCAAGATATGATTCGAGTATCTAAAGAAATGAAAGTAATTAAAAACAATAGGCTCTATCCTTTCCAAAAAGGCTTAATTATATCGTGCAATTCTCTAATGAAGCTGCTGAAAATGGTCAAAGCTAAATTTGATAAATCATATATTCTTACTTATAGGCTAAATCAAGATGGTCTTGAACACTTTTTTGGCTGCATAAGACAGATGGGTGCATGCCATCAACACCCATCACCCGTCGCATTTAAGCACCGAGTCAGAGCCCATATTCTAGGAAAAGACAGCAAACTGTTAGGATCAAACTGCAACGTTGAAAGTTGCAATAGTGATATGATGACGTCAGGCTCATTTTCCAGTTTTCCTGTTGAATAAAGCGCATCCTTTGTAGATGAAGAAACTTCTATTCAAAAAGAGCTGAGTCTATCGGCAATGCTGTTTTGTTTGCCAGGGGAATTTGTTAATGATTTGCAAAATCATGAATATGTAGAATTTGACACTGAAAAAGAAGCATTAGGGAAAGCGATGGAAGATGGAGGCTTACAATACGTAGGGGGTTATATAGCTTGTAAGTTTCCTTAATATGAATTCCTTGGAACTGCAGCGACGAAGGGAGATGGCACGTGGATTGGTGCCATAAGTGTAAGAGATGGAAAACTAATGCAATCAAGCGAAGAATTTTTGGTGCATTTAAAAACGATGGAAAAAATGTTTCTTTGTCATCATGGGGAAAAGTATCTAAAACCTGGAAAAGGAGCGACGGTTAAATTGACTGATTTAATTAGCGAGAGTTTTAAAAGCAATGATATCCCGTTACCATACGAAGTGATTAAGTTTTTTTGTTAGATGTCGTACATTTTTTAGAATTCGTGTTTTAAATAGAAATATTAGTTCATCAAGAAAAGCGCAGAATAAAATGAAAAAGCTCGCAATGTGATATAGAACATAACTGAAATATATATTGTGTATACATCATTATTTATTTTATGAATTTAAACTGTCTGTTGCTCGACAAATTTCAGTTATTTACATCATCAGATATTTGTTTGGTTGTTTGAGTGTAATAAAGTTATGCATTTGTAATCTTACTTTTATTATCTTAAAAGAATAAAATATAAATCTTCGAAAAGATTGAAAAATACAAAGCAGAAAGCTTGGTTCCTTTATTTTCTTATGGAAGTTCGACAGCTTACTCAGCCACGGTTAAGTCTGAGTGACGTCATCACTCTGACCGACCCGACTCCCACCATCCAGCTACCTGCGCACTAAGGTGGCCTGAAAAGACCTATTATATCTATAGACCTTGCATATTAGTTGAAATATGAGACGATGGAGAGGTGATCAGGCTAATTATCCACCGATACCGCAAATAATTAATGAATTTCAAATACCACGAGAGCTTGGTGTTATCGAGAACGGCTCTATATTTTTGCAGTATGACAGTGGCATCGACGACGTTAAACGCATTTTAATTTTCGCTACTAATGACGCTCTTCAAGATTTGAGACAATGTGCGAATTGGGCAGGAGATGGAACCTTTAAGAGCTGTCCTGTTATATTTTTCCAATTATATGTTTTGCATATACAAATTAAGAACTTCAGTGCTCCAAGATTGTTTGCCCTCTTACCTGATAAGTCTCAAAATACGTATGAGCGCTTTTTCCATAAAGTGAAAGAATTAGTGAATAACGATGGGCCAGAAGATATGATAATAGACTTCGAAAAAGCTGTGGAAAACGCATTTTCGAATACGTTTCCAGGAAAAAATATTTTTTTTTGCTTATTTCATTTAGGACAAAATGTTTATAGACATGTTGCAGCTTGAGGTTTTAAGGTACGTTACCACGAAGATGACATATTCAGTCTTAAATTGAGATGTTTTATTGCCTTAGCATTTTTACCTGTAAATCAGGTTGCGGATGCCTTTGATGAATTGGTTGATGATGATGATATCCCTCAACCTATTGTCTCTTATTTTGAAAATTCATATATAGGACCAGTGAGAGGAAGAGGTACCAGAAGGAGGAGACATGATCCAAAATTTTCAATAGAATCTTGGAATGTTCTTCACAGATGTTTGAACGGAGAATCGCGTACAATTAATAATTTGGACGGTTTTCACAGCACATTTATAGCAAGTCTCTCCAGTATGCATCCGAATATTTGGAAATTGATTGAAGCCCTCAAAAGAGAAGAGAGTGTGACGGGCCGAGAGAGGAGTTGTTAACTCAAAGGCAGGATGCAGTCAACTGAGTTTTATTAAGGAACACTCTTCTTTATATACAAAACCTCAAGGCAACAGGACATGACGTTCGAGAGACAGACAATGTTACTGAGCAAAACGGAGACATGATCATTCAGGTTCTTTTTAGTGCGAGGGAAGAGCGCAGATACAAGCATAATATATACAACATAATTATGTACAATCGTGTGCCACACGGTTGGTACATGGCTCCCCCCCTAAAAATGACATACTGCACATGTTAAATAGGGCACCCTGATCTAGAGAGGCGAACTGTAGGCGGGTCATCTGGCAAAAGATAAGCAGGTTTTAGACGATCAATGAGGACCCAGTCTTCTTTGCCCCGAATGTTTAGTAGGAATGCTTTCGGACTGCGTCGGATCACAAGGAAAGGGCCCGTGTAAGGGGGCGTTAGTGGTGGCTTGCTAGTGTCGTTGCACAGGAAGACGTGCGTTGCAGAGTGCAAGTCCGTTGGTATGTGATGCTTCGCTGGGGGCTTGTAAGTCTGGCGGCACGGAGTAAATTTTCCCACGACGTGACGTATGCGCTGGAGATCGTCGGAGGAGGTTGTAGAAGGAAAAAATTCGGCAGGGACGACCAACTTGTCGCCATACACCATTTCAGCTGCCGAGACGTCGAGGGCGTCTTTAGGAGTGGTCCTTAGTCCCAGGAGGACCCAGGGAAGCTGAGTAAACCAGTTGCAATCCTTGCAGCGGGACATCAAAGCTGCTTTGAGGGTGCGATGAAAACGTTCAACCATTCCATTGGCAGAGGGGTTGTAGGCCGTTGTCTGATGTAGGGTGATGCCCAGGAGATTCGCTAATGACGTCCACAATTGAGAGGTGAGAGTGGTTCCCCTGTCAGAAGTAATATGTTCAGGGATACCGAATCTTGAAATCCATCCAGAGAGTAAGGCAGATGTACATGAGGCGGACGTTGCAGTTTCCATGAGAATGGCTTCAGGGCAACGAGTGGAGCGGTCGATGACGGTAAACAGGTAACGATGTCCTTGTGATGTGGGTAGGGGGCCTACAACGTCGACATGAATGTGTGCGAAACGACGCTGAGGTTGAGGAAAGGTGCCCACTCCTGAATCCGAGTGTCAATGTACTTTGAAAGTTTGGCAAGAAGTACAGGCGCGGACTCAATCCTTAGCATCCTTAGAAATGCCGTGCCAAATGAACTTTGTCTTCAGCAGCTGTGCAGTAGAACGGCACGAGGGATGTGAAAGGCCGTGAATGAAATCAAACACCTGTCGGCGCATGGGAGCAGGAATCCAAGTTCGCGGTCTACCAGTACTGACGTCACAGAGGAGGGTGGTGTTGGAGTCTTCGAGGGGAAAATCTTCCCAACGGAGGGACGTGCAGGAAGTCCAACAAGCTTGATACTCTGGATCCTGTTGTTGGGCTTCAGCCAGGGCGTTGTAATCCAATCCCAGTTGAACGGCAGCCAACGTGTATCTTGACAGGGCATCGGCAACGGGATTCATTTTCCCAGGGACGTATTGGAGGGTGCAATTGTATTCAGCCACGGCGGAGAGATGTCGGCGTTGACGGGCGGACCAGGCGTCAGACTGTCGAGTGAAGGCGTGCACCAGAGGCATGTGGTCTGTGCGAATGACGAAGGGCGTACCTTCTAAGAAATGGCGAAAGTGACGGACAGCCAAGTGCACCGCCAGCAATTCTCGATCGAAGGTAGAATAACCCGATTCTGCCTTGGACAGTTTTCTGCTGAAGAAGGCCAATGGGCGGGGCGAGCCTTTGACCACCTGCTCGAGTACTGCACCAATAGCGACGTCGCTGGCATCGGTGGAGAGAAGGAGAGGGGCGTGTGGGATAGGAAAAGTGAGAGCCGCAGCAGTTGATAGGGCCTTCTTTGCATTGCAGAAGGCTGCTTCTTGAAGGGGACCCCACTTCAGGTCCTTTGGCTTGCCCTTGAGGGAGGCGTAGAGGGGAGCAAGAGTGGTGGCAATGGCTGGCAGAAAACGGTGATAATAGTTGATCATGCCCAAGAATTCCTGCAGAGCTTTGACGGTCGAGGGCGCGGGGAAGCTCTGAACGGCTGCTACCTTCTCAGGGAGGGGATGGACTCCTTCAGGAGTGATACGGTGCCCTAAGAACGACACTTCGTTGGCGCCAAAGGTACACTTGTCGTACCGGACTACAAGGCCGTTTTGTTGCAGGCAGTTGAGCATGATGCATAGGTGACGGAGGTGTTCCTCTTTTGAGGAGGAGAACACAAGTATGTCGTCCACATAACATACACAGAAAGGGAGGTACCCTAAGATGCCATCCATGAGACGTTGAAACGTTGCCCCAGAATTACGAAGGCCAAAACATGAGTAATTGAAGGTGTATGTGCCAAACGGAGTGGTGCTGGCGGTCTTGGGGATGTCTTCTGGGTTCATAGGCACCTGATAATACCCCTTCAGGAGGTCGAGCGTAGAAAAAACCTTCGCTTTGTGCAGGTAGGAGGTCACATCGGCAATGTTTGGGAGGGGGTAGTGATCCGGTTCTGTTTGCATGTTCAGGCGCCTGTAATCCCCGCACGGACGGAGGGAGCCGTCTTTCTTCAGAACGATGTGTAAGGGTGACGACCATGGGCTGGAGGCCTTTTGGCAAAGGCCCATTTTCTCCATTTCGGCGAACGTCTGTTTGGCGGCTGCCAATCGTTCCGGTGCCAGACGTCTGAATTTTGCGAAGACTGGGGGTCCCGTCGTCTTGATATGGTGATAAATACCGTGCTTGGCAGGAACCGTGGGCGTTTGGCGAAGTTCTGGACGGAAAACTTCCGGGTACGACGTGAGGAGGTGGGCGTAGGCATCCGTGGGTGCGCTGATGTGGAGAGCGAGGTTAGAGGGGTCTGGTTGAAGAGGTGTCGACAAGTACGAGTCTGCGTTGACCAATCGTTGGTGGGCGACATCGACCAGAAGGTGGAAATGAGAGAGGAAATCCGCACCGAGGATTGGCATTGTGACGTCAGCAACGGGAAACTTCCAATTGAATTTACCGTTTCCGAACGATAATGTGAGGTTCTCGTAACCGTAGGTGGGTATCGCAGATCCGTTGGCAGCTACTAAGCGGACGTCGGCAGATGTAGACAGACTACGTCGTGCCTTGAAGAGTTTCCTTGGCAAAAGAGAACGACAAGCACCCGTGTCTACCAAAAATCGCACGCCCGTTCCTGCATCCTGTAAAAAGAAAAGATTAGAAACATGGGAGGCCACCGCCACAAGCGATGGCCTACTTACACGTTTTTTGGCCACTGACAATCCTTGGCACATTTCTTCGCGGTTGCCCCGAATCTGCAGTGGTAGTAGCAAAACTGCGGCAGATGGGAGGTAGTAAGTGGCTGTAGAAGTCGTTCGTTGGGGCGCGAGCGATTGGTGGGTGGTGGGCGGCTTTGTCGCCGCTTCGGCACATCACGGGGTAGGCGTGTATGTCCTACGGCATTCGTGTCAGCTTCGGTTGACGTTGAATAGGCATCCTCGTAGTCAGGGGTGGAGGCGTTGATGGAGGTCTTGAAGTGGCTGTCCATAAGGGCGTCGGCTTTGGTCTTCAAGTCCTTTATGGGTAAAATATCGACATCGGGTATGGCAGCGCGTACAGGTTCGGGTAAACGGCGTATCCAAAGGGCACGAAGTAGGTTTACCTCACGAGGAGAGCCGTCTGCGGCAGGTTGAAGGCGAGCGATACTGGTCATTTCCCTGAGGGCAAGCGAAGCCCTTTGGTCCCCCAACGGTTGTTGGGAGAGCTGAAAAAGCTTTGCTATACGGGTGGCTGGTGACGGCGAGTACTGTACTGCTGCAGAAGGTATGTTTTGAGAGCTTCATACGCTATTGGGGTGTCTCCTTGTTCACAAAGCCAGTCGGATATTTCTGGGAAGGTGTCCTCGGGTATCGCCGCGAGAACATAATCCGCTTTGGTGGTTGAGCGAGTCACGCCCCTGATACGAAACTGGACTTCCGAGCGCTGAAACCAAGCAAACGCTTCTCCTCTGGCGAACGGTGAAAGTTTCAATGGGGCGGCGCCAACTGCTGGAGTAGAGTCTGTCTCCGTCATTGTACCAACGATGGAGGGGCGAGGGAGGTGGGGGTGGAAGGCAGTGGGAGCGAGTCAACTTCTGGGGTCACCAATGTGACGGGCCGAGAGAGGAGTAGTTAACTCAAAGGCAGGATGCAGTCAACTGAGTTTTATTAAGGAACACTCTTCTTTATATACAAAACCTCAAGGCAACAGGACATGACGTTCGAGAGACAGACAATGTTACTGAGCAAAACGGAGACATGATCATTCAGGTTCTTTTTAGTGCGAGGGAAGAGCGAAGATACAAGCATAATATATACAACATAATTATGTACAATTGTGTGCCACACGGTTGGTACAAGAGTTTGGCAAAAACCAAATTACAAATGATGCGAAACGTGGGTGAACCAGTAAAAAAAAAAGAAGTACAGGGATTGTGACAAGCGTATCATTCATCTAGTACAGAAATATAATCAAGCTGAAAGAATGCAGTTCCTTAAAGCAATCGCTCATAATATTAAAGTTTAAATTTTTTATATACTTTTAACGACAAGAAATGTATAGTTTTTACTATTTTATCTTTATATACATACTTTTAACATAAGAAATGTATGGTTTTTACTGTTTTATTTTCTATATAATAAACAAACTAAAAAAGTATTTTCTCTTTTATTTATTGCACACGCAAGGATAAATCAATTAGACTATTTTTATATCTATACTAACAAAAGCAAAAAATTTCTTTTAAAAGTAATGCGTAGAACTGATAGAAATTTTAGAAACGAAAAAAATTGGAAAAATACTGTTTTTTCCATATCATAAGAATCAATTGGGACCGAATTGTCCTGGTACCGAATTGTCCTAGTACCGAATTGTCCAGGACCGAATAGTCCAGGACCGAATTGTCCAGGACCGAATTGTCCAGACACCATTGTATCCACTCCCGGGGCCTTACCCTTTCTCATCCTCTTGAGGGCATTTTTTACTTCCTGTGTCGTTATGTCAGGTTCTGCATCCCCAACCACATCAAATTTTACATGTTCTTCAAGGTCGTTATTTTCATTGTTTAGCAGTGTTTCAAAGTGATGCTTCCATCCTAATTCAATTTCTCGGGGTTCGGTTAAAATTGTCCCATCCATAGGGCCTGCGATTACATAAGTGGGTGGTTGGCTTCCCTTTCTATAGTTTTTAGCAGTGCTATATATGAGTTTTCTAGTACCTTGGAGATCATTTCCTAGATCTTCTTCTATTCTTTCCCAGGTTTCTCTTTTTGTTTGAGCTTTTATTCTTTCTGTTTCTCTCAAGGTTTCTTTATAATTATTGTGATCTTCCAAGCTTAAAGCTTTCATCCATTTTCTGAAAAGTTTCATTTTATTTGTAACAGCGGACTTAAGTGTGGGAGTCCACCAAGCAGTTTGTTTTTTCCTCCTACCTCGAACTCTTTTCTTCTGCACTGTATTATTAGCAGCGCCTACTACAGCCATCTTAAAGTGTCTCCATTTTTCATTTGGGTCGTTGCTCTCCTGTTTGCATTTGTTTAGCTCTACTGATTTTGTTTTGATATCTAACTAAGCATTCCTCTTCTCTCATATTCTCCAGGATAAATCTTTCTCTCACTTGGCTTTTAATTGGTTTAGGTTTCACAGTCTTTAATTTAATTAAGGAAAGCCTGTGATCTGAATCGAAGGACACAGAGGGAATACTTTTTACATCTCTTACCATATTTTTGTTATTTGTTATTGCCAAGTCAATCATTGATTTTTCAGTGTATACTCCTAAGGCCGAGTTCCACCGATACCACGTCCACTTGTGGCTGTCTCTATGATTATAGCCACAAGTGGACGTGGTATATATAAATATATATATATATATATATATATATATATATATATATATATATATATATATATATATATATATGTATATATATATATATATATATATATATATATATATATATATGTTTATAAAATTATAATTACACCCTTTATATATATATATATATATATATATATATATATATATATATATATATATATATATATATATATATATATATATATATAAAATATAAATATACCTTTTATATATATTCATATATATATATATATATATACATACGTATATATATATATATATATTTATATGTACAGTATATATACATATACACACACACACACACACACACACACATATATATATATATATATATATATATATATATATATATATATATATATATATATATATATATATATGTATATATATAAATATATATATATATATATATATATATATATATATATATATATATATATATATATATATATATATATATATATATATATACTGTATATATTAATATATATATATATATATATATATATATATATATATATATATATATATATATATATATATATATATATATATATATATATATATATATATATATATATGTATATATATATATATATATATATATATATATATATATATATATATATATATATACATATATATATATATATATATATACATATACATATATATATATATATATATATATATATATATATATATATATATATATATATATATATATATGTATGTATATATATGTATATAAATATATATATATATATATATATATATATATATATATATATATATATATTCGTATATGTATATATACATATATACAGTATATATATATATATATATATATATATATATATATATATATATATGTATATATATATATATATATATATATATATATATATATATATATATATATATATATACATATACTGTATATATGTATATATACATTTGTATATATATATATATATATATATATATATATATATATATATATATATATATATACATATATATATATATATATATATATATATATATATATAAATATATATATATATATATATATATATATATATATATATATATATATATATATATATATATATACACGCACACACACACACACACACATATATATATATATATATATATATATATATATATATATATATATATATATATATATATATATATATATATATACACACACACACATATATATATATATATATATATATATATATATATATATATATATATATATATATATATATATATATATATATATATATATATATATATATATATACATTATATATAATACAAGAAAACAGGGTAAATATAATTGGATAATTATATCAAAAGAAATTAACTTTGATGTATTGCTATCATCTATCCTTATGAATGACAACAATAGGCCTTTTTTATTTCATTCATAAGTTTGTAAATACCACTAGTGACCTTTGACAGCATAGAATGAAAACTGGTGGAATCTTCAATGACAGTGGCCAGTCATATTTGTACATATAAATTCTGAATATATCTTTCCATTATCTATATCTTTGTTTAGATGTATAAAATAAGAAAAAGAAAAAAAAAACACGAGACTGTTATCAAAATAATCTCAAAACGAGAAAGAAAAACATGTTTTTCACCATATTAATTCATAGAGTTCGTTTCTACTTCAATATGAAGTATTTTCTTAATTTTACTAATTATATTTCTTTGTTAACTTTGATATACTGCTAAAGATTGGCCGTTAAATCGGTAAAATCCTGGAATAAATGGTGCTGAGCATTTACCATTTTAAAATAAGATATACTGACGTAATGGAGTGATATTATGGCCACCAACCCGTAAAAAATAATAACAAAATAGGGTAAAATTACGGTCGCCTGTATTTTACTGAAATTCGGCTGAGAACAGTATATTTTTCGGAGAATTTTCTATTAAAATTACGTTTTTTAAATTGTGTACAATGGTAGTATTCTTACACCTATTCCACAGCAGTTAATAATGCTTTTGATATGCGAGGAAAATTGTCTTACTCCTGAATTTCGAGTGAAAAAAAAAGACTGATTTAAAAATTGATTTATGGTAAATGCTTTAAAGAAGTTCATTGTTGATAAGAATGCATAACATTTCTGATTTCAATTAACGGATTGATTTCTAATGCCTATTCGGAAAAATCATTTGCCTATTTCAATATCCAAATTGATAGAATGTTTTATCTTGCATACGTTTAAAGTTCATTATGATCTATCAAAAAACATCGAGTATTTCTATTTGATTCAGAAGATAAAATTTTGGATTTTTATATGGCATGCAAATCAATTATATTTCTTTTTAGGAAAACTAATGAAAATATAAACAGGAAAAAATTATTAAAGCAAAAAATGGTTCATGGAAATATACCTAAAAGTGTTAGGTTTGATTCCATTGCGGAAATGATTGTGCAAAAACACATTCAAAGTATTATTATAACACATTTCTCGCGCAAAAACTCCTAAACCATTCCTACCTTTTTACCGGGCCAAAGCGAACTGCTAAATTCCAATGACCAATCCAGTCCAATCCTTCTCCACCATCTGTGACTGTTCTACGAATTACAAAATCCACGAGAGAGAGAGTGGACAACATAGGTGACAACACATTCCCTTGGAGTATCATATTCTTAGCAAGTTTCTTTTTTACACCAACACTTTGAAGCTTTGTAGGAGAGCTTGCAAACACGAAAAGGATTATTTGTTTGATTTTTTTTCTGTGAGAGTTGTTTTTATATATGTCTACATTTCTTTTAGTTTGATAGTCTGTCTCTCTTTTAAAATTCTTTAAACTGTTGTAACTTAGCAGTGAAAGAAATGGTAAAGATTGTGACAAGCCAAGAGTAGGTTGTGACTCAAAAGCAGGAAGAAAGCAACTGAGTAACTTTTATTACAGAACATTAGTTTATATATACATCAATTGCAGGTAAAAAGACCATAACATATAACAGGCTGTTTCCTGTTCAACCAGCAACGGTTTCTGTTAGCATTTACCGGTGAAAATAAACAGACAAGTTGATTCAG
>NC_090744.1:8241502-8251502 GCF_036898095.1 Palaemon carinicauda | reverse complement strand
TCAGTTAATTCAGTGTTTTTCTACAGTATTTTCGATTCAACAACAAAATGGATCATTAATGAATGGTAATACCTTTTGGGATCGCTATTGTCCTGAAGTCTACGATTGAATTACAAGAACCATCACGAGAAGAAAGGGTTTGAGGAATCCATAAGTCCTTTAATGGGAAACTTTTATCACGAATTGGCAAATGACAGGGTTTATCTTAGTGTTTGTTCTTCCGTGTTTCCTTATCTCATTCTGTAATTTATGTCATATTATTATTATTATTATTATTATTATTATTATTATTATTATTATTATTATTATTAATACCAATCTACCCAGCACCAGGAAAATAACCTTTTATAATCTTTAGTTGGAAAATCAGGAACCTTAGAAATTTGTAAAAATGGCATAAGAGAAGAACAATGCTGGCTGGAGAATATCCAGATGCAAAGAATATATCACAAGTAAAAACAATAGAATTGCATAAACATTCTATTGAATCTGCAAGAAACAATAGGCCTAGCTGCAAACAAAAAAGAAAATAAATAAATAAATAAAAAAGTGTATCAATGCATTAGTTGCAAAGGCCATACTTGCAGCTTTAAAGGTTTGAAGGCGGCTCATGAATGGCAGAGGCAAGGCACAGTGACATTGCCCTATCGAGCAGGATAATGCCCTAGAGACTGATCATATATATACATATGATCAGCGCCCAAGGCCTCTCTCTAGGCAATGACTGTTGATGACTCTGCAGATAGACCTATAGGCTCCCCAAAAACCTCCATCCTTAGCTCACAAGGATGGTGAGGTTACAGCGACCAAATAAACTAATGAGTTTCAGCGGGACTTAAACTCTAGTCTGACGTTTACCAGTTAGGGACGTTACCACATTGGCCTCCATCCCTAACGGTCTATTGGTAACTTCCCTGCCTGATGACCTCCAGATTGGTGTTTGGGTCACCCTCAAAGTCGTTAGTTCCTTTGGTCACTGTAACCTCACCATCCTTGTGAGCTAATAATGGGTGGTTTCGTGGAGCCTATGGGTTTACTTGCTGAGTCATCAGCAGCCATTACCTGACCCTTCCTGGTCCTAGCTTGGATGGAAAAGGGACTTAGGCGCTAATCATATGTATATAAGGTCAGTTTCTACGGCATTGTCCTGCTTGGTAGGGCAATGTCAATGTCCCTTGCCTCTGTCATTCATGAGTTGCCTTTAAACCTTTAAAATTCAAAAAAACATGAACAGACAAGGAGGAATTAAACTAAAGAAATATTTAAACGAGTAAATAAATTCAGACCTATAACAGGAAAATTAAAAGAAAAAGTAAAACTTATCAATGTTTTTCAATTCAATAATGTTGTTAAGTCATCGAAGAGTTGACCTACGAAGCTTAGCTCTAACTATTTTTTGATGAATGGAAAAATCAGTCATGAAACCATTTTTCAGTAAAGAATGGTCAGCGTTCATAAACTAAAAGTCTGAAAATTAATTAATGTATGCATTTTCTCGTCAGAGCAGAAATTATCTAAAAAAGGCACCAATGTTTGAATGATATATTCAATATAGACCCAAGTGTTAAATTAAAATAAAGATATTATTAATTAGCATATACTTTAGCATTCTGATGATAAATATAATCTTCGAGAGAAATGTTTAAAAGTTATATAATCAATTAAAATAACTCAAGGAGGATAACAAAAATGACATCAAGAGCTAAAAAATTATAGATTAAAATTCTGAACAAAATTGTTAGACAAAAAACCACTGATAAAAAAAAGAAAAAAAGAAAAAAAAATATATATTTTATTTGTAAGGATTATACGGTTTAAAATCTGAACAAAAGTATCATGTTTATATTTTGTGGATAAAAATTTGACACAGATTTTAAACATCAAACCCTTTTGCTTAATGTTTATATTTTGTGGATAAAAAAAATTGATATAGTTATAAAATATCAAACCCCTTTGTTTAGTGTTTATATTTTATGTATAGAAATTTGATACCATTTTTAAATATCAAACCCCTTGTTTAGTGTTTAGATTTTATGTATAGAAATTTGACACCCTTTTTAAATATCAAACCCCTTGTTTAGTGTTTAGATTTTTTGGATAAAAAGTTGATATATTTGTAAAATAGATAAATCACTGAATATACTATTTTATAAAAATATGCAGTGTGACACAAAAAGTACATACATACATATACCAAGGCACTTCCCCCAATTTTGGGGGGTAGCCGACAACAAACAAATGAAACAAATGAAACCTCTCCCCTCTACGTTCCTCCCAGCCTGACAAGGGACTCAACCGAGTTCGGCTGGAACTACTTCATAACGCTGAATCACCTACTGATGCTACCTCCGTGGTCATCTAAGGCACCGGAGGAAGCAGCAGAGCCTACAGGAACTGCATCACAATCGCTCGCCTTCCATTCCTATTTCTAGCATGTTCTCTAGCCTCTCTCACATCTATTCTCCTATCACCCAGAGCTTTCTTCACTCCAACCATCCACCCAAACCTTGGCCTTCCTCTTGTACTTCTCCCATCAACTCTTGCATTCATCACCTTCTTTAGCAGACAGTCATTTTCCATTCTCTCAACATGGCCAAAACACCTCAACACATTCATATCCACTCTAGCTGCTAACTTATTTCTTACATCCGTTCTCACCCTCACCACTTCGTTCCTAACCATATCTACTCGAGATACATCAGCCATACGCCTTAGACACTTCATCTTGAACACATTAAATTTCTGTCTCTCCATCACTTTCATTCCCCATAACTCCGATCCATACATCTCAGTTGGTACAATCACTTTCTCATATAGAACTCTCTTCACATTCATGCACAACCCTCTATTTTTTAATACTCCCTTAACTGCCCCCAACACTTTGCAACCTTCATTCACTCTCTGACGTACATCTGCTTCCACTCCACCATTTGCTGCAACAACAGACCCTAAGTACTTAAACTGATCCACCTCCTCAAGTAACTCTCCATTCAACATGACATTCAACCTTGCACCACCTTCCCTTCTCGTACATCTCATAACCTTACCCTTACCCACACTAACTCTCAATTTGCTCTTCTCACACACTCTTTCAAATTTTGTCACTAATCAGCCAAGCTTCTCTTCCGCGTCTGCAAACAGTATAGTATCATCCGCAAACAACAACTGATTTACCTCCCATTTATGGTTATTCTCGTCTACCAGTTTTAATCCTCGTCCAAGCACTGGAGCATTTACCTCTCTCACCACTCCATCAACATACAAGTTAAAGAACTACGGCGACATCACACATCCCTGTCTGTGCCCCACTCTCACCGGAAACCAATCGCTCACTTCATTTCCTATCCTAACACATGCTTTACTACCTTTGTAGAAATTTTTCAATGCTTGCAGCAACATTCCACCAACTCCATATAACCTCACCACATTCCACATTGCTTCCCTATCAACAATATCATACGCTTTCTCCAGATCCAAAAAAGCAACATACACCTCCTAACCTTTTGCTATATATTTCTCGCATATCTGTCTAACTGTAAAAATCTGATTCATACAACCCCTACCTCTTCTAAAACCACCTTGTACTTCCAAGATTGCATTCTCTGTTTTATCCTTAATCCTATTAATCATTACTCTACCATACACTTTTCCAACTACACTCAACAAACTAATACCTCTCAAATTACAACACTCTTGCACATCTCCCTTACCCTTACATAGTGTTACAATACATGCACAAACCCAATCTACTGGTACCATTGACAATACAAAACATATATTAAACAATCTCACCAACCATTCAAGTACAGTCACACCCCCTTCCACCAACATCTCAGCTGTCACACCATCCATACCAGATTCTTTTCCTACTCTCGTTTCATCTAGTGCTCTTCTCACTCCCCCTATTGCAATCTCTCTCTCTCATTCTCATCTCCCATAACCGGCATCAACACCTGCAACAGCAATAATATCTGCCTCCCTATTATCCTCAACATTTAGTAAACTTTCAAAATATTCCGCCTACCTTTTCCTTGCCTCCTCTCCTTTTAACAACCTTCCATTTTCATCTTTCACTGTCTCTTCATTTCTTGAATCAGCCTTCCTTACTCTCTTCACTTCTTTCCAAAACTTCTTCTTATCCTCTTCATATGAATGACCCAATCCCTGACCCCACCTCAGGTCAGCTGCCCTCTTTGCCTCACTTACCTTGCGCTTTACTTCCACATTTTTCTCTCTATATTTTTCATACGTCTCTACACTATTACTCTGCAGCCATTCTTCAAAAGCCCCCTTTTTCTCTTCCACTTTACCTTCACTCCTTCATTCCACCATTCATTGCCCTTCCTCATGCTACCTCCAACAACCTTCTTGATACACACATCACTTGCAATCCCAGCAAAATTTCCTTTTACTAACTTCCACTCCTCCTCTAAATTATCAGTTTCTCTTACTTTCACTTCGTCATATGCCTTTTTCAACCTTTCTTGATATTTACTTTTTATCCCCGGTTTTATTAGCTTTTCAACCCTCACTAGCTCCCTTTTATATCCACCTACTACATTCCCCCACTCTTTGGCTACAACTATTTTTCCTTCAACCAAAAAATGATCAGACACACCGTTAGCCATACCCCTAAAAACTTGCACATCTTTCAATCTTACAAACATTCTTTTAGTTATCAACACATAATCCATTAATGCCCTTTCTACTACTCTTCCATTTACCACTCTTGCCCATGTATACTTTTTTTTATCTTTCTTTTTGAAAAAGCTAGAGCTTATTAAAATCTCTTGCTCCACACACATATCTACCAGTCTCTCACCACTCTCCTTTTCACCTGGTACGCCATACTTCCCAATGACACCTTCTACCTCCCCAGCGCCCACTCTAGCATTTAAGTCAACCATGACAACTATATAATTTCTTCTACCCAGTCTTTCTACACACCTAGTTAATTCATTCCAGAACTCATTCCACTCTTCTTCACTTTTTTCACTACCTGGCCCATACGCACTGACAAAAGCCCAACATTCCCTACCCAACCTAACCCTTCCACGTTAACCTAGATGATATCTCCTTCCATTCCACTCCTTTACCTGTCATCCATTCACTCAGCAATAAAGACACACCCTCTCTTGCTCTTCCCCTTTCAATCCCAGACACTTTACCAGACATTTCACCAAATAGCACTTCACCCCTCCCTTTCAAATTTGTCTCACACAAGGCCAATACTTCCATCCTTCTATTCCTAAACATACTTCCAATCTCATATCTTTTACTCTCTATCGTACTACATCTACGCACATTCAAACCCTCAAAACTAGAGTGCGGGGAGCACCACCTCTTTGCTGATGTCTCACAGGATTGTAAATACAGGAAAAGGTGTTTCCAGCCCCCTTGTCCCGTTTCTTCTAGCCGCCTCTTACGACACGCAGGGATAACGTTTACGCTATTCTAATTGTTTTCATGACCCCCGCGGCCACAGGTGTCATAAAAAAGTAAATGATATAATAAGTTTTCTCTATAGTGTAGCTGACTTCATCGATAATGATTGTGGCTACTGAATAATTTAATCTCTTTTTTATAGTTTTATCATTAGGAAATCGGCATTGAAATAGAAAAAAAAAAAAGAATCACTTACCACTTCGCGATTTAATAATGTTTTTTATTCTGACTATAAAACTGCAATCCACGAGGAAGGTTTTTTTGACAGTTAATTCTCGTTAGTTTTTGGGTAGTTTTCCTGCCAATAGAATTGAGTTATTTTATGGGCCGCAATTTTTCCCAGTTACTTCTTGTAAATTTTGGGTGAGTTTTGGGTTATCTTAGTAAAAACAAAAATATTCCTGCTCCTTTAGTTATCAGAATCAAATGTTTAGAGATATAGATAGATAATATGTAGATTCAATAGGAAAGTTATTTTACAAGACAGTCATTTTCCAATTGCTTCTTGTTACTTTTTGGTAATATTCGGGTTATTTTAGTAAAAAAAAATAATATACCTGTTCGTTTCATTATCAACATTGAATGCTTAGAAATATATATTAGCTTAATAAAATATCGAACCAATAGCAAAGTCATGCTGGTAAATACTGATCTTAGTGAATTTCTAAAGCGAGGTTTACACGGTCGAACGGTTCGGCGAAACCGGTTGTCAAACCTGCTTGTCAAACGGTTCGGAGAGGTGGAGTCAGCCACAAACACATAAGGTTTATGGACAATGAAGCCCCGCCCACAAAAGTCGGGTGGGAACTGACTTTCTTTGAACCGTTTGACGAACATGTTCAACAACCAAATAGCCCGTTCACATGTTCGAACTTCAGTTGAAACACATGTCTGTCGAATTGTGTTCGAACAACTGTTCGACCGTGTAAACCCTCCTAAAAATTAACTTACCTTCATTGCATTAGAGGAATTGAGTCCCCCCACACAGAGAGGAAAAGAATGAAAGCCAGCACAGTGAAATGGAACAGAACAGAATAAACATTTCAGACTGTTTTCGTCCAAGAAAACTGTACTTACATTCTTATATATAATTTGACAGCAAGAAAGGCAAATAGAAAACTGAATAACGGTAAAGGAAAAGAATAAATGAATAAAGGGAAGAGGGAAATACAATTTGAAGGTTTATTGAAGTCAGCGTTTAAAATGTTACCCCCATAGAGCGAACGTCTAGTTATGTGGATATCTGTCCGTTTGTTGTTGTCTAACACTGATGGTAAACACAGCATGGGAAGAATATAATTGACTTTGCAAGGCAATTTTCAATTAACGTTTTTATAGCAGTTGTATTTTTTTCTAATCTTTGATACAGGGGAGGCATATCCTTATTGATATAACAATATATTTTTTATGCGTTCCATAATGAAAAGGGATTTAAATTTTGTTTGGTTTTACATTGTGGTACCTCAGTGATGAATATTTGTTACAGTATTCTGACAAACAATGATAAATATATATGTTAAAGTATTATGAAATACAATTATGAATATTTATGTTACAGTACCCTGGCAAACTGTAATAACTATTCGTTTTAAAGTATTCTGACAAACAATATTGAATATCTATGATACTGTATCCTGGCAGACAATAAATATTGGTGTTACAGTATTATGAAAAACATTTATGAATATATATGTTACAGAATCCTGACAAATAATATTGAATATTTTTATTACAGTATTCTGCTAAACAATGATGAATAATTGTATGGCGTTATCATGATAAGAAGTGGTGTATATTTGTGTTACAGTATTCTGACAAACAATGATGAATAATTGTGTTGCAGTATTCTGACAAAAAATAATGAATAATTATTTTGCAGTATTCTGATAAACAGTAGTGCATGTTTATGTTAAAGTATTTTGACAAACAATGATGAATATTTGCGTTACAGTATTATGACAAACAATGATGAATGATTGGGTTGGTGTATTTTGATAAACTGGTGATTATTTGTAATAATGTATTTTGACAGTCAATGATGAATATCTGTGTTGCAATATTCTGACAAACAATGATGAATAATGGTGTTACAGTATTTTGATAAAACTGGTGAATATTTATGTTGAAGTATTTTGACAATCAACTATGAATATTTGTGTTACAGTATTCTGACAAACAATGATGAATGATTGAGTTACAGTATTCTGACAAAAAACCATAAATGATTGTGTTGCAGTATTCTGATAAACTGGTGAATATTTGTGTTACAGTATTCTGACAAATAATTATGAATGATTATGTTATAGTATTTTGACAAACAATGAAGAATAACTTTGCTGCGGTATTCTAATAAACAGTGGTGAATATTTGTGTTACAGTGTTCGGGTAAACAATAATGAATATTTGTGTTACAGTATTCTGACAAACAATGATGAATGATTGTGTTGCAGTATTTTGATAAACAATGGTGAATATATGTGTTGCAGTATTTCGACAAACAATGATGAGTATTTGTGTAACACCATTCTGACAAAATCGAACTTTTTTTAGAAGCTTCAACTGGCTCAATTTTGCTTTTCTAGTTCTGGAAGTGATATTGTTCAGCCAAATGTTAGTTCCAGGAATCACTGGTATTCATATCAGGATGTGTACTTTGCCTTTCTTTTATTGCTTTCTTGAGACTACACTCAAATTCATTATTCAGTCTTTTTCCTTATTCCATTTGCTCACTGAACTGTTAAAATTTGCCATAAAAAAGTAGAAATACTGGAATAAATGACAGGCATCTACCGTTTTATAAATGGATATATTGACATAAAGGAGTGATATTACGGTCACCAACCCGTAAAATATAGTAATAAAGTATATTAAATTACGGCCTCCTGTATTTTACTTAAATACGGCCGAGAACAGTATATTTTCTACGGAGAGTTTCCTATAGTGTGAGCTTTTTTACATGTTGGAGCCCTTTTTTTCCAGAAGTCACATTTATGAAATATATATGATTAAAATGAACTTGAATATTACTCCTTTTGATAATCATTCTGTATTTCATCGAAATATTAAAAATCATATACCATATACCTTCCTTAGACTAACGGAAATCTATGCTAAAATAATAGATTTTTTTTTTTTTATAAATTCGAAAAGCTACTTCTATTTTTTCCTTTTATCTTCACTTGATACAAGATCAGTATTTCGTGAATGCTCTACAATTGCAAAAATGAAAGACAAAATTTTTACGCAAAAATCGCCAAAAATTTTTCATATCCACGATTTCTAAAAATGCCCTAGAATTCTAAGGGAAAAAGAAATATGATTTTCTGAATCCCTCTAACGCTCACTAGGCTGCAAAAATAATCCTGATCTGCCAAACATCGTAACTTTAGTGGAGAGAAAGTTTGCAAAATCTCTCTCTCTCTCTCTCTCTCTCTCTCTCTCTCTCTCTCTCTCTCTCTCTCTCTCTCTCTCTCTCTCACACACACCTGTAAATAGTCAACTTTTTTGTTAAAACCGAATATCATTCTACTGGTTAGCGTATCATTAAAATGATATGCGTATTCGACGGTGAAATGACAGTTTCAGCTTAAGTAGCCTTATGAACATCTACCTTACTACTATATTTCCTATATTCTCATGATGTTTCCCCTTATTCTAAAAACAGCTGCATTTCAGTAACGAACCTCCAGATTTTTTTTGTTTTCAGGTTAAGCTAAACCGAATATTTTTCCTTTGCTATTTTCTATTTTGACATAGACTGCATAAGCTAGCTTTATTCTAACGACCTATCTGTGAAAAATCTAAAGATTATATTCAAGAACTCAATATTGTTTTGTTTGTTTTAGACCAAAATAGAAACAAATGTCAAAATTTCGTGAAATATTTTTTCAGGTACCTTAGTTTTAAAAAGTTGAGGAGACAGAATTCATATTATCAAAGTTTTCCCGACTTGACTCCAGGCTACTACGAATATAATTGCTCCCAAATGTCAATTACTTTGATGTTAGCAGAGCATAAACTTACACAATATCTCTCTCTCTCTCTCTCTCTCTCTCTCTCTCTCTCTCTCTCTCTCTCAGACACACTCGTAAAAAAATTCTAGCATTACCTTTCTTCTACTATGCAGTGAATCAAGTATCATTCTATTCTTTTATCTGTTTTGACGTTGTTACTGTTTTTAGAATGATTTATTGTTAATTTTTTCTCATTATTCATTTCTTTCATAATTTTCTTTCCTCACTGGGCTATTTTTCCCTGTTGGAGCCCTTGGGCTTATAGCATCTTGCTTTTCCAACTAGGGATGTAGCTTGGATAATAATAATAATAATAATAATAATAATAATAATAATAATAATAATAATAATAATTCCAAACATTTAAGAAGAGGTTTGTGTTTATATCCTTGAACTTTAATTGCAAGATTCTCTTAAATTTGAAACTTGCTCGACATGAATATTTTTTTGTTCTTTTTTTGTAGTATCTGTAACTTCTCCATTCTTGAGAGCTAGGAATGTGGCGTTTGTAGGAGCTTATAGGTCTACCTGCTGAGTTGTCA
>NC_090744.1:8225368-8233502 GCF_036898095.1 Palaemon carinicauda | reverse complement strand
TTGGTCGGAAGTATTTTTGTCCGAACACCTTCATTGTTCTCGAATTATTACCAAGTAATGTGAATCGAAACTTATTTATTAACCTATATTTCTCCATCAGATATATGTTTTGTCAATAAACAATGTGAAAGAATAAATATATTATAAAGAATCGTCTTGGTAAGTCTAAATTTAATAACACAATCCGCCGAAGTCAACGACAGCAGCTTATTTTCGGATGCACGCTTTGTAATTTTGTAATTTTTTCACATATTTTAACACAAATTGGGATAAATTACACTCAGCATAAGTTAAACATGTTATTATTAAACTTCTTTGAATACCAGAATTTACCAAAATCATGGAATTCATAAAACCCGATATATGTGAAAACTTATGGGGAGGTAAAAGAACAGCCTGTAGCGGCCTGGCGGGAAAAACGATCCCTTCTGACTTGTAGACGCACTTTTTTTTTTTCTTTCGTAACATAGTTCGTCCTATTCCTTTCAGTTTAAATAGTCTTGCATTGTCCTCTCTTCGTATTATTTTGCTTAGTATTTTTCCCCACATTCCTGTTTTTCACATAATATCTATCTATTTTCCCCGATATCCCTTCTTTCATATAGGCCTATGTGATATCCACACTACGATTCCTTATGTTTTGTACCTTACGTCAGTAAGCATGTAAATAATAACAACATAAATTTTTATGCTGTGTAGAAAGTATAACCTATTATATAAACCTGAAATTTAGCATAGTATTTTCTCTTTATTTCCGCCTCTACACTATTTTAATGAGACTAGCACGCACTTCCCTTCAAGCCATCACTTTCGACAGAGGATAAGAAATAAGGAATCTAGTGCGGGTATCCCATTTATGAAAGGAGTGATATCGGGGAAAATAGATAGATATTAGGTGAGGAACAAGAACGTGGGAAAATACTAAGCAAAATAATACGAAGGGAGACAATGCAAGACTATTTAAACTTAAAGGAATAGGACGAACTATATTACGAAAGAAAAAAAAAACTGCGTATACAAGTCAGAAGGGACTGTTTTCCCGCCAGGCCGCTACAGGCTGTTCTTTTTACCTCCCCATAAGTTTTCACAAATATCGGGTTTTATTAATTCCCATGATTTTGGTGAATTCTGGTATTCAAAGAAAGTTTATAATAACATGTTTAACTTATGCCGAGTGTAATTTATCCCAATTTGTGTTTAAAATATGTGAAAAATTACAAAATTACAAAGCGTGCATCCGAAAATAAGCTGCTGTCGTTGACTTCGGGCGGATTGGCGTTATTAAATTTAGACTTACCAAGATGATTCTTTATAATATATTTATTCTTTCACATTGTTTTTGACAAAACACATATCTGATGGAGAAATATAGGTTAATAAATAATTTTCGATTCACATTACTTGGTAATAATTCGAGAACAATGAAGGTGTTCGGACAAAAATACTTCCGACCAATCAGGTATTGGGAACCTTTCCGAGCTAAAAGGGCACCCCTGTGACTGGGTGCAAATATGCACCGCTATAAAAAAATAGACTATAGTATCATAGTAAATTTCAAGGCATGCATTGCCACTTTCTATGGACTTCCCCTTCCGCCTTTCTGATTTATGTCTTGTTCACATTCTTTTTCTTTTCTCCCCTTCGTGGATTTCTGAGTTTAAAGGAAACACAGATCTTTAAACGATGATGAAATACACTCTAGCATGTATGGGAGATGCTCTCTAAAGACGTATAAGCATTTCCTACTTCTTTCAGTGTTTATAGATGTAAATTTTTTTCTGCTTTTGAAGGTTTAAAGGCCGCTCACGAATGGCAGGTGCAAGGGACAGTGGACATTGCCCTATCGAGTAGGACAATACCATAGAGACTGATCAGCGCCTAAACCCCCTCTCCACACAAGCTAGGACCAATTAGGGCCAGTCATTGGCTGCCGATGACTCAGCAGATAAAACATATAATCTCCCCCAAAACCTCTCATCCGTAGCTCACGAGGATGGTGAGGTTGCAGCGACCATAGAAACTAACGAGTTAGAGAGGAACTCGAACCCCAGTCTGGCATTCACTAGTCAGGGACGTTACGACATCGGCCACCACGTATGTTTTTTGATTTCCCGTATTTTTTTTTTATGATTTATCATTGAAATAAGAAAAAAAAATAATAGGAATGAAAATTTTTCACATTAAAGGTGTGAATTCCCTCTTTTTATGAGCATTTTGCGAGGAAACTATATAGACATACAAATTATATACGCATTTCCTAATTTTTTTCAGCATTGGATACGTGATATTTGTCTCTACTTTTCTATAAGTTAATGATTTTCAATATTTTTTCTTGATATATCTTTAAATAAAAAATAAGAGTATTTTTTTTCATAATAAAGATATGAATTAACTCCTCTTCTCCTACATTTAATAGATATTTATTTATGATTTTAATACCGTTTTACTTTCCATCATTTTACGATTCATTATTGAAATACACAGAAAAATGAGATATTACAATTTTTCATAATAAAGGTATGAACAATGATGGTATGGGTCAAGTAATGCCTTGAGACAAGAATTATAATAACATTTCATTCCTAATTTTTTCAGCATCTAATGGATAATATTTGTCTTTACTTTGGATATGTGTTTTACTTTACACCTTTCATGTTGAATTATTGAAATACACCAAAACGAGATATAAAAAACTTTCATAATAATAATACAAATAAGGGGTGAGAGTAATTCAAGTTTTATTCCATGAAAATGACTCGTCCTAAAGAATGTTAACAATAATCCAACTGATAATTGTGAGAAATCTGGGAGTCTCTGATGTTTACAGAGATCTTCATATTAAAATCAGCTACTACAACACACACATACACACACACAACACACACACACACACACACACACACACACACAATATATATATATACATATATATATATATATATATATGTGTGTGTATATATATATATATATATATGTGTGTGTGTGTGTGTGTGTGTGTGTGTGTATATATATATATATATATATATATAAACTTTAATAAACGTTACTTCTGCTCTGTTTGTATCATAATCCCTGAAATTAATCGTCCAACAATATAACGATATATATTGAGTTGTTAGCTTTTTTTTAGCCTTTCTATTAAGAGATATTAAAAATAAAAAATAATAATAAAAATAATAAAATTTTTTGTCTTTCGTTAACCGATGATCAATGATTGCTAGTTTTTTTAGGCCGGTGGATAGCATTGATAACATAATGTAAAGCTTATGTACTCTAACATTTAATTTGAAGATTTATAAAAATTATGAACATGTTTGGCATATTTATATTTACTCTCTCCCGTTCCGAGTTACTCATTAAAAGAATGAGCTGAAAATACCCTTCAACACAAATCTCATCTCTCAGTATATTCAGATTCCCTGAATTCTCTCATGCAAATATCCCATTTTCCTCTCCTTTTTCCATTAGATTCTAAACGATTGAAGGAAGTAGCTAATGGAGCTATGGAAGGTTACAGTTAATTTTGCATTCACTGTAATGTATTTATCACAATGATTCGTTGCTTGTGATATCCCTGCCATTACCTTTGTGCTGATGGGTTTGAAATTTTATTTTGAAATTGGCTTTTATATAATAGATTCTAATAAATAAAAAAGTAAATTATTATCAAAAGAATAATGAAAAACTGCCTAATCAATTATGAGCTGTGGTGGCCTATTGTAAAAGTCCCTGCCTGGCTTTTCTGCCGGACTGGGATTCGAGTAACGCTCGAGCTTGATGATTTATTGTAGTGTCTGTAACTTTACCATCCTTGTGAGCAAAGAATAGGATTTTGGAGGGAGTCTATAGATCTACCTGCTGAGTCATCAGCAGCTAGTTCCTGGTCTTTCCCTGGACCTAGCTTGGGTTTGCGGGCTGCCAACGCAAGAACCCGTGTCTTGCATGAGGCAAGGTGTTCTTAAACGAACGAACGACGGAACCTAGCTTGGGTGTAGAGATGGTTTGGGCGCTGATCATATGTGGATATGGTCAGTCTCTAGAGCATTGTCCTGCTAGGTCACTGTCCCTTGCCTCTACCATTAGATTCCCGCTCAAACTCATTAGTTTTCTTTAGTCGCTGCAACCTCAGCATCCTTGTGAGCTAAGGATGGGGTGTTTGGGGACCCTATAGGTTTATCTTCTGAATCATCAGCAGCTATTGCCTGGTCTTTCCTGGTCTTACCTTGAATGGAGAGTTGTTTTTGGGCGCTGATCATATGCATATATGGTCAGTCTCTAGGCCATTGTTCTTTTCGAGATGGTGACACAGTCCCTTGCCTCTGCCATTAATGAGCGGCCTTTAAAGTTAGGAAGAGAAAGGGAAGAAAGGGTAGAGAGGAAAGACTGAACACATTCTAAGATGTATAGGGGAAGCAAAAAATAACGTCAATTCTTCAATTCTTCAAAACTCCCCCAACTTCCAAAACTTCTTTAGCTATGGTAGGCGGCTCTTCTAGGAGAAGGGACACTCCAAAGTCAAACCATTGTTTTCTGGATTTGGATAGTACCATATCCCTCTGTACCATGATCTTTCCCTCTCTTGGGGGTAGAGTTCTCTTGCTTGAGAGTACACTTTGGCATGCTGTTCTTTCTTATTTCTCTTCCACTTGTTTTTTATTTTTTTAAGTTTTATATAGTTTATATATGAAATATCTATCTTAATGTTGTTACTGTTCTTAAAATATTTTCTATCAATAGTTAATTACTTTTCTTGAAGTTTCCCTTATATCCCTTTCCTCACGGTGCTATTTTCCCCTGTTGGAGACACCAGCCTTATAGCATGCTGCTTTTCAAACTAGGGTTTTTATCTTAAGCTTATAATAATAATAATAATAATAATAATAATAATAATAATAATAATAATCTAGAATTTAACGAAGCTCTATAAGATGAATCTAATTCAAGAAATTTTGCAAGACCAATTTGAGAGATCTTCCTGATGTATACAGGCTAGATACTGCAAAACGCAAAATGGTTTAGAAATTTCATCAATACAGCTTGAAACTGCCCCACTTATCAAAAAAATTTTCAATGCTCTATCACACCTTTGCTTCTCTCTCTCTCTCTCTCTCTCTCTCTCTCTCTCTCTCTCTCTCTGATAACCCTTCACCTATATCCACCTCACCAGGTTCATGATCATTTGGCAGCTAGGTAAATTGCCATAAAAGTACGAGAGGAAAAATTAATTTTATTTGAACCTTCCTCGACGATGCTCCGTAAAAATACAAGATTGGCAAAGGGCGAATAAAGGGGAGGAAACTTGTTCACAGTGATGAGGGAGACAAAAAGCTTGTTATGAATGAGGATGGCGTAGGAAAATTAAAAGAAAGCAATCAATTTTGACACAGGATTGCAAGGACAAAGACGTCATTAATCAACATTTAAAAACTTTGAAAACAAAGCAAAGGACCCTCTTCTATGACATATTGTTTGCGATACTGAAAGTTTTTTGGTTTTACAATAAATTGGTTTTTTATGTTATTTGTTTATTAGTGCACCGAAGCCGTCAAAAATGACACGGATTCAAACCCTTCCCACACCCTTCCCCCTTTCCTAACTACAACCTGCTGGTTAGGACAACTTGTGGGAGAGTGTGGTTTCCGGTTTGAAACTCTTGGGGTACCCACTGTCTCCAGGTTATAACTACTCTATCTCTCCACAAGAGGGATTAGTTCACCAAACGCTCAACTGAGCTTCACAAGCTAAAAAGATCCAGGCTTACATGGCTGAGGACTATGAAGCGTGATGTAGGAGATGATGAATGGAGAAGTATTGATTTAAAAACTCAAGATAGAGATGACTGGAAAAATAGGCCTAGAAGGAAATCATGATGACGATGATATATATATATATATATATATATATATACTGTACATATATATATATATATATATATATATACTGTATATATATTATTATTATTATTATTATTATTATTAAATGCTAAGCGTACAACCCTAGTTGGAAAAGCAGGATGCTATAAGCCCACGGGCCCCAACAGGGAAAATAAGCCCCAGTGAGGAAAGGAAATAAGGAAAATAAGGAAAAATAAAATATTTTTAGGAATAGTAACAATATTAAAATAAATATTTCCTATTTAAACTATAAAAAACTTTAACAGAACAAGAGAAAGAGAAACTAGATAGAAAAGTGTGCCCGAATGTACCCTCAAGCAAGAGAACTCTAACCCAAGGCAGTGTAAGACCATGGTACAGAGGCTATGGCACTACCCAGGAATAGAGAACAATGGATTGATTTTGGAGTTGTCCTTCTCCTAGAAGAGCTGCTTACCATAGCTAAAGAGTCTCTTCTACCCTTCCCAAGAGGAAAGTAGCCACTAAAAAATTACAGTGCAGTAGTTAACCCCCTTGGGGTGAAAGAAGAATTTTTCTAGTAATCACAGTGTTTGTCAGGTGTATGAGGGCAGAGGAGAATCTGTAAAGGATAGGCCAGACTATTCGGTGTCCTGTGTAGGCAAAGGGAAAGAACCGTAACCAAAGAGAAGGGTCCTATGTAGTACTGTCTGGCCAGTCAAAGGACCCCATAACTCTCTAGCGGTAGTATCTCAGCGGGCGGCTGGTGCCCAGGCCAACCTACTACCTACACATACATATATATATATATATATATATATATATATATATATACATATATATGCCCTGATATATATAATCCATATGCACCATTTTTATATATAGCCACCTGGGAATTGATACTGAAACAGCCCTCCTAATTCTCAGTAAGTCTCCAGCTAGTCAACTCCATATATGTTTTTACTTTTGTGACAGTGAGTTCCAGTCTCATAATCATCGTCCTTTTGAAGAATATAAGAATTCTTCAAAATTGCCCTTACTCATACAGTTATCCTTAACTTAAAACTTGAAGGTTTCAGCTTGAGATTACAGAGCTAAGGATGTGGGAGGCGGGGTTTGGGGGATCCTACAGGTATATCTACTGAGTCCATCAGCAGCCCTTGCCTGGCCCCTAAATGGTCCCTAGGTTTCATGGAGAGGGGGGCCTTGGACGTTGATCATATGTATATGTAGTCAGTCTCTAGGGCATTGCCCACTTGCCCCTTGCTCCTGCTATTCATGATTGGCCCTTTAAACCTTTTAGAGAGTCTTCCTCCACCATCCAAGAAAGCCTTCCTTCGCCAAATTCCCTTTCATCTTATCACGTATTTCTAATTAATAGGGTCCTTTCTAGACAAAACTTACCCTCCTTTATAACTGGTTTCAAATTACGCTTCACTGATTTCCCTATTATAGGATTGGGGAAAATAACCCTGGTTGAGAAACTCTTTTCCAATTCAAAGGCCAATGAGTTTATCAATAATGATAGGATTTAATCTTCATTCGCTAATATTGGAGATTGAGCTTGGAACTACATAATGCCATATAAGGAAAACAAAATTATCAAATGTCTTTCCGTTTCATTGTACAATTTTTAAAACTAATATATATAGTTCCTCGCAAAAAAATGCAAAAACCATATAATGGATTAATCTTTTGGTTTTATAACCACAGTTGATCTGAAATAAATCTTAGAATAGGTTTTGTATTTCTTCAAATAGTTTCAATCGTTATGAACATTTTAAGGATACATAACTATATTCTTAGAGAACTCTGAAAACCTGGGTGACTTTTTTCAATTCATTGTTTTATTGAAAAACTAAAATGAGTTTATCATCTATTTTAAACAATATTTGGGTCACTGATATATATTGATTACTTTTTATATGCCTATTGAAGTTTAAGTTTTTAGTAAACATGCCACTTTTGTATCATTTAATTCTATAAAGCTTTTAGAGTTTTAAGAACACCTGCCCTATTGTTTCAAAGCAATTTGCTGTTAATTACATAACCTTAGACTATTTGAGATAAAATACCGGTTTGGATAAGAAAAATCAAAAGAAATATAATATCGTATATAATAAAAGAAAAAATTAGCATTAAGGATTTCAAGATTAATAAGTCCTTTCTAAATCTGTTTTTGCTGACAGTCAGGCTGAACAAATCCTACAGGATCCTTCTTTTAACCTAACTAATAAGAAGGATAAAGAAGCTTATGTGGTCGAAATTATTAATGTATTGTT
>NC_090744.1:8210368-8220368 GCF_036898095.1 Palaemon carinicauda | reverse complement strand
GAGAAAGGGAAAATGAAAAGAGTTTCAAAGAATACGAGGAGGAGGCAAAGAAAAGTGTATGAAATATTACAAGCAAAGAACTGAGTAAAAAAAAAAAAATATATATATATATATATATATATATATATATATATATATATTGTTTGCAATACTTCAAAATTTTCATAGAATAGATTACTTGATTGCCAGATTTGGATGAGATCAAGGTGAGTGGTAGGTTGGAGATGGTTTGGACATTCTCTTCGAACTCCTCAAAAGAGATTGGTTCCCAAAACTTTTTAAATGGGTTCCAAAGGCTCTACAAGAGTTGGAAGATCCAGGCTTACATGGCTGAGGCCTATGAAGCGTGAAGTCAGAGATGATGAATGGAGAAGTATTGATTTAAAAAGCTCAGGATTGAGACGACTGGCAAAATCTAACAGATGCCATTTGCGTCCAATAGGCATAGGAGGAGATGAGGATGATGAGGCAGTTTAAAAGATGGAATATATAAAGTTTATCCTAAAAAATTTTAGTTGCAGATCAAGAACCTAGATTCTTTCACTCAATAATTCTTGCTAATCTTAAGGTTAAAGTTGATAATCGTAGTAAATTATCTATTATTTCAATATTATAAAGAAAAATAGTCAGGTATAAATCAATATATTGAACGGCTGGATCCTATGTCATTAAAACTAAGCTGAAATTAAATAAGTGTTTTTGATCATTATCCAATGGAAACCTGCGAGCCTCTTTTTTCTAATAATTACCGCGAGTTAGCCAACTTGTGAGGTCTTGTATTACCTTCCTTATTTCATTGCCTCGGGCTTACGAAGATGGAAGGAGGTTATTTTTTCACCCCTGTTTTGTTTGCTTGTTTGATTGGTATGTGTGTGTTTGTTTGTGGCCAGCATCCTGACCGTAATTTTAATCGTAGAATAATGAAACTTGTAGGAATTAACTGTTTATGTAGAAAGCTGGAAATTATTAAATTTTGAAAGGCCAACCCCAAAGGTCAAGGTGATAGTCAAGAAAAAATGTCTAGTTCACGTAATCAGCCATAAGTTTGGACATCGTTATCACAGAGACTTCAAACTTGATTCATATTTGAGTTTGTGAAAAATCCATGCCTATTAACACATGTTAAGGTCAAAGGTCAAGGTTAAACTCGAACAAAAAGTCGAGAAATAAGCTGCCATGGCAGTGTGCTTTCTACTGAGTGCCGTCTAGTTCTAAATTTTTCTAAATTATAATACTTTTTCAAGAGTCTCTTTTCATTCAAATCTTCTTGTTATCAAATTTTCTGATTCCACTTTTAATCTAAACCTCCTGTTTCTTTCCATTTGTGTCTCTAACCTTTATCAACCATTTTCCCTATCTGACAGTACATGTATCATGCAATTATTTTCATAAGCTTTCATATCATTCATCCAATCGTACCAGAATGTGTATGCATTTATATTATACATAAAAGGAATAAATTCTAAAGACATTTGTTAGTAAAACACTTAGAATTAGCTAAGGTTTTAATATCATGAAAACAGTATTCCACTTCTAGATCGTAATATTCAAGATTAAGAGAATCAAGTGTTTTGTGTATGAAACTTATCTAAGAAGAGGGGTACAATAATGACATTAAATTTCACTCATCTCTATTGACAAACTTCAGAGCGAAACCTTAACGAGCATCTTTTAGTTTACAGCTCAAATCACTTTGTTTCTTGATTACACTGCAATTTTCTTTTCTTGTTCTCCACTTTTTTGCTTTGTCATAATTAATGATGTGTTGGTTTGGTCACAACAAACATGTTGACCAATTGTACTTTGTTGCAGAGTCTTCATTCTTTTAAGTTTTGGTCCTAAGAAATCATGTTCCCCTTCCTTTGAACTTGTGTAAATATGTCATGAAGTTTTTAAGAGAGGAGAGAGAGAGAGAGAGAGAGAGAGAGAGAGAGAGAGGAGAGAGAGAGAGAAAGAGAGAGAGAGAGAGAGAGAGAGAGAGTTACAAGGATTTTGAATGTCTCAGAGACTTTTTTGTCCACCCACAAGGACTCCATTTTTTATTATTATAACTTGTTTAGCTACAGCCCAAGTTGGAAAAGCCCGATGCTCTAGGCCCTCAGGACTCTAACAGGGAAAATATCCCAGTGAGGAAAGGAAATAAGGAAAAAACTATAAGAGAAAAATAAAAGCAATAATAATATCAAAATCAATCTTTCACTTGTTCATCGGTAAAGCGATTTTTTTTTTTTTTAGGGTTTTTTATTGTTTTGTCTAACTTATTCTTGAATTTGTTTACCCGCTGGCTGTTTACTACATCCGCTTTGAACATTGTCCTACTAGGGCATTGTCACCGTCCCTTGCCTCTGCCATTCATGAGTAACCTTTAAACCTACTACCAGCTACCTCGAACTAGATTTGAGCAAGGCCATTAAAATGGTTCAATTAAGATAAGCTATTTTTTACCTGTAAGACCAAGGACATACAAATAAAGTGAGCTAATTCTTGGAACATACAATTATGTACAGTAAATGTCAGTATGAGAGTAGACGTCAAAAAGTTCCATCAATATTTGAGAATCTTATATATCTGAATATGTCAGAAGTCAAATGAGAGCTTTTTAAATTTGGATTTTTAGGTATATCATTGATAGTTTAGGAATCCCTAGGGCAGAGATTTCTTTTTTATTTTATAATAAAATAATAAAAACTGCTGCAAAAATACCCTTATGAATAATAATGCCAAGTAATTATATAATTTCACACATTTTTACAATGAGGAAGGCGAACTAATATAATCATTCCTTCCTTGATAAAAAAAAGCTAGAAAAAAATACGAATAGAAAATTTTTTAAATAATTAGAGATATGTTTTAGGTAAATTCGAATCTTACTTCATTTCTGTCACTTGTCTAGAGAGGAGCTCCCTGGAATTCAAGAAAATTTTCCCCCTGACCGAAGAGGTGTCGGGGTCAGCGTGTAACGAAAGACGGAAGTAATTTCCCGTAGACTTTATATCCAGGCTCTCTCATGTGCAGTAATTGCTTGATTAATTCTGGCTGTATTCATCTCATAATCAAGCTACTCGTGTTCTGTGTTCCCTCTATGGCTTTCATCCACTTTCTAACAGAAGAAGAATCCTCATATATACGTGATCAACTTTCAAATTTTGGTACAAGTGAAGAATTTGAAATTGATCATTCCATTTATTACAATTATTAAATGTAAAGATATGAGCTTTATCTCCTGGTATTCGAGAATAAAACACTACCATTTTTCAAAAGCTTGTAGAGTACAGTAATATCTATCGATTCTCCACACTGATAGATATCATTAAAACATTATTTTTTCTCTACAGAGTGATATAAACTTTACATAACTTCATCCACATTTTGCGTAAATATCAGGTGATGTTTTGTTATAAATTTACTTTCAGTGAATGACATTAGGTAAAAAGGAAATAAAAAAAGTATTTTACAAGTGATTGTCGAGTGAGCCAGCGTTGAACCCAAAAACATGTTTGTTGTCAAAGATAAAGAGTAAACTTGAAGTATGTCGAAGGGAGTCGTGTAACTATTGAAGGTAACTATGGAAGAGAGAGAAATTGGTTTTTAGAGTTTACTAGAGATATATGAAAAAAGGAAAACTAAGAAAAGGACTAAAGAAACAGAGTAATTCGGTGGATGGGCTTTCGGAGGGATACTATACTGTAGGTCTGTTTGTTAAATCATCAGCAGCCATTGCCTGGCCCTCCCTGGTCCTAGCTTAACAAAGAGTGGTCTTGGCACTGATCATATGTATATATGGTCAGTCTCAAGGGCATTGTCACTTCCCCTTGCCTCTTCCATTGCATAGGTGTTGGTGAACGTGTACAGTATGAATACGTGTAGTGTAGGGGTATGTGTAGGTGTATATGTATGTGAAGGAGAAGGTGTAGGTGTAGGCATACATGTATGTACACATAGTCTCTGTACTATAGTCTTCCACTGTCTGACTCTTGTTTTGTTAAGTTATTTTATCGTTAATATAAGAGAAATATATTTAATTGTTGTTACTATTCTTAAAACATTTCATTTCTCAATTGTTTCCTCTCCTCACTAGACTAGTTTCCCTGTTGGGACCCGGAGCTTATATTATGCTGCTTTTATAACTAGGATTGTTGCTTAGCCATTAATAATAATAATAATAATAATAATAATAATAATAATAATAATAATAATAATAATAATAATAATAATAATAAGAGTGATAAGGCAAAGCCGTTAAAAACCTTTAGGTCTTAAACTCATGCTATGGGACTTTTGGAAATCTACACCGACCTCTCTATACCTTCCCCTCTTCTCATTCCACCCAGGTGGAAAATGGTTAGAAAAACGTAAATGTCCATTTAAGGGATATTCGAGTTACAAAATTGGAATATGCTAATTACAAATCATTGTTTTTCCGTTTCTGTTTAATTCACAGAGGAGTCAAAGCTAGAAATAGGATCAGGTTAACAAGTGTAAAGTGACATCCAGGGAGACTGCTGTATCTTATACAGTAATTTTTTCTTGCTATTTTAAATATAAGTCCCTGGGCTTTGTTGATCCTGTATATATATATATATATATATATATATATATAAATATATATATATATATATATATATGTGTGTGTGTGTGTGTGTGTGTGTGTGTTTGTGTGTGTGTATGTAAATTCGTTCAACTTTGTTTCTCTATTGCCAGATCTGCCAGACACAGAAATCCTATAACATTTTTAGCGAAACTCGCCTGTCACAATGGATAGCTAAAAGAATTAGAAACCCAAGAGACTTGTTCCAGTTGACAACAGCAGAAATGGAAATAGAAGATTGATCCCCAACCGGAAAGGAAATAGATTCCCGCTCTAAGAATGCAGAAAAAAATATAGAGAAAAAGGCTGTTAGATCTGTCAAACCTTCGAATGTAAATGAAATCGCTTTTACGAGAGGAATCGAGTTTGAGAGTTGAGATAGATAAAGTTTAACGTTGAAATGAAGGGAAATTAAATCACTTTCTTCTTTATTTTCCTTTTAGAATAAGACAGTTATGCAACGTAAGATAAGCAAAAAATATGGGCAAATTTCGTTATGTAATTCCTATTGATAATTATTTCTTGTTATCTTTAATATAAAACACAATAATCAAATTTTAATCATTTTCATATATCAAGTATCTTATATATCTAATCTTTAATCATAATTACATGGTCTCCTGATCGATGAAGAATATAAAATTAAAAACTCTTATCTTCAAAGTTATTGCAACTCTTGAGCGTTTGATGTTGATATCTGGCCAAGAAACCCAATGATATGATTGGCATCATCAGCATAAATTACCTGTTTATTTCACAACAGGAAATCGTCTTGAAATGGTCGGAGTCTTTCGTAATGTTGCTTCAATGATGTAAATAACAAGGAACGTTCTCAGTTCTTTTGCAATCACTTCTCGCTTTGCTTGAAATCGTAATCCAATATTCATTTTGCATAACTGCAAAAGGTGAAGGGCTTCCAGGATTACTGGAATTCGGGCAGTGTAGGTTACCGTTTATTATTATTATTATTATTATTATTATTATTATTATTATTATTAATATAATGTTACTTTCATTATTACTTCTATTATTATTATTATTATTATTATTATTATTTTTATTATTATTATTATCATTATTATTATTATTATTATTATTATTATTATAGTTATTAGTAGTAGTGGTAGCTAAGCTACAACCATAGTTGGAAATGCAAGATGCTATTAGCCCAAGGGCTCCAAAAGGGAAAAATATCCTAGAGAGGAAATGAAATAAGGAGATAAATAAACGATTTGAGAAATAATGAACAATAGATATAAAATACTTTAAAAACAATAACACCATTTATGAAAAAGTTGATATCACTTCATCAGAAGTATCGATCAATAAATTTGTTTATTAGACTATAATTATTATACTTTATATTTTTATGAATTCTTCTCATAATAATGTGTTGAGTCCTCAGCAGCCACTGCCTGACCCTCCTTGGTCCTAGCTTGGGACCTGTTACAGGAAGAGAACACACCTTCACGACACCAGGTCGAAAAGAGAAGTAATGCGTTAAGGCCAAACTTTCAAAACTTTGCAAATAGAAAGAAAACACCTTTGGGGATGACCACAGAGCCTTGAGCTCTCTCTCTCTCTCTCTCTCTCTCTCTCTCTCTCTCTCTCTCTCTCTTTCTGAAAATCAGGAGGGATTTTCTCTGTTCTAGTTTTTCAATATTTCTGACCAAAAGTGTCTGGGAATTTTGGTGATCAGTCTTTCTTTTCTCTTAAGGAGAAAAGTTGGTCGATTTTGATTATCATACCTAAATACATACACACACACACACACACACACACACATATATATATATATATATATATATATACATTATGCATATCACAGTCTATACACATGATATACACATATACATATACACACATGATCATATATAAATATTTGCATATGTATATATATATGTATATATATATATATATATATAGTATGTATATATATATATATATATTATATATAAATATATATATATATGTATATATGAATATATAAAGTATATACTATATATATATATATATGTATATATACATATATATATATATAGATAGATATATATATATATATATATGTATATACATATATATATACACACATATATATATATATATATATATGTATATACATATATATAAATACATATATTTCCCTGAAATTAATATTTCAATCGCTGATAATAAGTAATTCAACTGAAAACCATAAATATCTGTTTTGTAAAATCACTAGCAGATTGTATTCAACTTTCATTTTTTCTGATATTTGTTCAATATTTGAAAAATCCCTGTTAGACTCTATTCATATTCAACTTTCGTCTAATACTTGTCCAATATCTAACCATAATATTATATCTCATGTTGAGCTTCTTAATGACTCACCTGTAGGTTCCTAAACAGGTTAAGTTAAACAGACTCGTTAATGAAGTTTCTTATTATTTGGCCGCACTTCGGGATAACTTTATGATAAAAGTTTATTTATTTATTCATTCATTTATTTTTTATTTTTAATATTTTTCATATGATATATAATCGATATAGACGTATTATTAGTGAAATTTATCTGAGAAATTAGATTCAATCTTTGTTTTTATTAAAGAAAATCGTAGTTTAGTTCTTTTAGGCTTTACTATTTTTATAATTTGTAAAATATTACGTTTACTGGTCAATGCCTTTAATGCTGTATATATAATGTTTATGAATAAGTATATATTTTAAACATAGCTGGGTGAACTATTAGTGAATCAAGGGATTATGGTTTGTAAATATGTTGTTTATATAAACGTTAAAGGAATCTAATGTTTACATCCGTTCCGTCTGAGAATTCAGAAAGGCAAACCTTACGGATTTCAGTGATCTAGAATTCAACTAAAATATTCTAATCATGAGCGTTTTAGCAAAATTTGAAATCAAATTCTTATAAAACGTAATTTTTTCTTTGTTGTATGTTCCAAAATACCGTTCAAATTTTTATTATGAAAAAATAGTACTCAATCAATTTGTTGGCAATTGTGATCCCTCTCTCCAGCCATTACATTTTGCGAAAACCTCTCTCTCTCTCTCTCTCTCTCTCTCTCTCTCTCTCTCTGTCCCCTTCTTCTTTGCCACAATCAATATCTTTCAAGGAACTGTAAGCAAATCCTATTAATCTTCACAACTTCCATGTGAAACAAGATAATCACATGAATATATCACCTGGTGTGTCCAGCTGCAATGTTGGGAGGCCTTTGCATCTCTTTATCATTTGCACATGAAATATGGTTTAACACTGAAAAAAGCCTTTTATTTATGTAGATTCTGCTTCTATCTTTGCTTGGATCACATTTAAAGGTTTAAAGGCCGCTCATGAATGGCATATACAAGGGACAGTGACATTGCCCTATCAAGCAGGACAATGCCATAGAGACTGACCATATTACAGTACACATACATATGTATATACATATATATATATATATATATATATATATATACCATTAGATTACAATGGCTTCATTTAAACGAAAGTCAGTAATTCATCTTTCTGAATATCTAGCTGCAATATTAATTTTCAGTATGATCATCTTTCCGGACACTTTAGTTATATGAAGAGTTAGATCATTAATGCTATTTTCAAGTGGTCTTTAAAGCCTTCGAAATCCCAACATTCCATTTACGAAGATTTAGTAGCTCAAGGTGAGCTAAAAGCATTGGATTATCTGGATTGTGAAGTCAAAGATACACTAATAATTCATTCGATCAATAGCCCGCTCAGTGCAAGTCCTGTGTAATGTTTCATAAATTATTATTATTATTATTATTATTATTATTATTATTATTATTATTATTATTATTATTATTGTTATTATTATTATTATTATTATTATTATTATTATTATTATTATTATTATTATCAGTTGTAGTAGTAGTAGTAGTAGTAGTAGTAGTAGTAGTAGTAGTAGTAGTAGTAGTAGTAGTAGTTTCTAAGCTGTAACCCTAGTTGCAAAAGCAGAATGCTAAAAGCCCAGGCTCCAACAGGGTGAAAAGCCAATGAGAAAAGGAAACAATGAAAAAATAAATATTTAAGAAGAGTAACACTAAAAGAAATATCTCCTACATAAATTATAAAAACTTCAACGAAACAAGAGGAAGAGAAATAAGATTGATTAGTGGGCCTGAGTGTACACTCCAGCAAGAGAACTCTAACCCATGACAGTGGAAGACCATGGTTCAGAGGCTAGGGCACTAACCAAGACTAGAGAACAATGGTTTGATTTTGGAGTGTCCTCTTAAACTCTTTTTTTTCTGATTACTTTAATCATTCTCAATAAGATGATAATTCATCAGATTCACATAATTCTCATTTCGTAGTTTGTTTATGAAATATCTATTTTAAGGTTGTTACTGTTCTTAAAATATGCTATTTTTGTTGTTCATTACTTCTCTTGTCGTTTATGTATATCCTTGTTTCCTCTCCTCACTGGACTAATTTTTCCTGTCGGAGCCTTGGGTTATAGCTTCCTACTTTTCCAAGTAGGGTTGCAGCTTAGCTAATAATAATAATAATAATAATAATAATAATAATAATAATAATAATAATAATAATAATAATATTAATAATAATAATAATAATAATAATAATAATAATAATAATAATAATAATAATAATAATAATAATAATAATAATAGTAAAATATTTCAGCAGATTTATGCAAAATGTAGGATATTATTTTTCATGTATCAATGTATTATCTCTCTCTCTCTCTCTCTCTCTCTCTCTCTCTCTCTCTCTCTCTCTCTCTCTTGTAAAGCCACCACCCTTTCATTTAATTTTCTACCAACACAGGCTAGTTCAAAATACAGATTACACGAAATGAAAATATATTCTTCCATAACTCTGCGGGAAATTACAGTTCCTTTCGTAACAACAGATGTCGCTGGTATTCGTTTTCATGTTGGTAATTTCCTGTAAGAAATGCATTTTCCCTTTTTCGTATAATGCAGATAGGTTATAACTACGAGATAGATTTTTATTATTATCGTATATTCATCAAGAAAATAATTTGCAGGCGAAGCTATTTTATAGAAGAACAGTTTTAAATTTATATTTTTTGGGGAAAATCCAGATGGGAAGTCTATAATACTATGCTTCTTGAGTTATTCAATAGTTTTATTTGATAATCACAGATTAAGATATAATTACATAGGAGTTTTTACTATAATAATAATAATAATAATAATAATAATAATAATAATAATAATAATAATAATAATAATAATAATAATAAAAATGATGATGATGATAATAATAATATTAATAATAATAATAATAATTATTTATTATAAAATCAATCGTAATCAAAGCGCTAACGGTTTCGTTGTAAATATTAAAATTTCTTGTAATGTTTTTCACAAAAGATAAATTATTTTACATATATGAATCAT
>NC_090744.1:8202868-8205368 GCF_036898095.1 Palaemon carinicauda | reverse complement strand
GTAAGACTCGGTGCTCTAACTTGGGTTCGCCGGATGTTGTGTGATGCGACCTTTCCTCGTTAAGTTAGTAAGACTCGGTGCTCTAACTTGGGTTCGCCGGATGTTGTCTGATGCGACCTCTCCTCGTTAAGTAAGTAAGACTCGGTGCTCTAACTTGGGTTCGCCGGATGTTGTCTGATGTGACCTTTCCTCGTTAAGTTAGTAAGACTCGGTGCTCTAACTTGAGTTCGCCGGATGTTGTGTGATGCGACCTTTCCTCGTTAAGTTAGTAAGACTCGGTGCTCTAACTTGGGTTCGCCGGATGTTGTGTGATGCGACCTTTCCTCGTTAAGTTAGTAAGACTCGGTGCTCTAACTTGGGTTCGCCGGATGTTGTCTGATGCGACCTCTCCTCGTTAAGTAAGTAAGACTCGGTGCTCTAACTTGGGTTCGCCGGATGTTGTCTGATGCGACCTTTCCTCGTTAAGTTAGTAAGACTCGGTGCTCTAACTTGGGTTCGCTGGATGTTGTCTGATGTGACCTTTCCTCGTTAAGTTAGTAAGACTCGGTGCTCTAACTTGGGTTCGCCGGATGTTGTGTGATTCGACCTTTCCTCATTAAGTTAGGTTACGTCTATGATAATAGTTTTGACACCATCTAACTGTTTTATCTTTCCTTATGTGATCCTCCGTACTAGTTGTTCTCAGGGAGAGTTCTCCGTCTATAAAACTACTTGTTTACGATAGAAATGAAAATCGGATTCGTCTGAAACACTCAATTTTACATAGAGAGATTTTATTTGATATCAAAGTCCACCGCTGGTATAAATTACAAATGTACCATTTATAAATGTAAGCATATATATATATATATATATACAGAAACTTGTTTTTATCATATAGGGTATATACATGCAGTATATATATATATATATATATTGATTATATATATATATATTTATATATATATAAATATATCTATATATGTATGTATGTATATATACACACACACACACATATATATATATATATATAAATATAAATATAAATATAAATATAAATATAATATATATATATATATATATGTGTGTGTGTGTGTGTGTATATATATATATATATATATATAATCGTAAACAATATATATCAAGTGTGCGTCTCTCTCTCTCTCTCTCTCTCTCTCTCTCTCTCCATCCATTAGTATAAACTTAGCAGAAACGTGAATTGAGCTCTGAAGCGGCAAGGGGAAGGGCCAAGTCCCGAGAATAATTTCAACAACAGAATCTCGAAAGAGGTAAACAACCTTTGCCTCGAGCAGATTGTTTTCGAGTTAGAGCGAATTTTTTCCTTTTGGGTTTTTGCAAAAGACAAGTTGTTACAGAGAAGACACTGAAACCCCAGACATGAATATGGAAAATTTGAGGTCTTTGGCTTTTAGTGGACTAGACATGGCTACATTTGTTGTTGTTGTTGTTCTTCTTCTTCTTCTTCTTCTTCTTCTTTATATGATCAACAACAGATCTATAGTGAATGGAGAATGTTATAACAATCAATTTCTAAAATAGATGAAATTACAGCTTGTCAGTTAGTCCCAGAAATGAATAAGGACAATTTGAGGTCTTTGGCTTCTAGTGGAGTAGACACGGCTGCATTTGTTGTTGTTGTTGTTGTTGTTGTTCTTCTTCTTCTTCTTCTTCTTCTTCTTATTGTGCTTGTTCTTCTTCTTCTTCTTCTTCTTCTTCTTCTTCTTCATATGATCAACAACAGATCCATAGTGAATGGAGAATGTTATAATAACAATCAATTTCCTAAACAGTTGAAATTACAGTTCGTCAGTTAGTGTTGTTAATAACGGAACAATAACATCAATCTAAGTCAAATAACCATCAATGAAATCAAATCTAGTGATTATATTAAATTCTAAATATAACCATTTGCACAATAGTCGTGTCCCTGTTTTTTTCCATTTAAAAAATAGAGGAAATTACATCTCGTCAGTTAGTCGTGTTAATAACAGAACAATAACATCAATCTAAGTCAAATAACCATCAATGACATCAAATCTAGTGATTATATTAAATTCTAAATATAACCATTTAAACAACAGTCGTGTCCCTATTTTTTTCCATTTAAAGATTAATGGGCCATTAGTTACCAGTTTTCAAAAGTTCTTTCCTGTTTTCGTTAAATAAATTGTGAGTGTTATGAAATGTATGGGGAATTACGATAATGTCGTGGGTCTTCCCCCGATAAGTTTTCTCTGCTCCTCAGTTGTCTCATTAACAATTTCAAAATGTTTCCTCATTGTAGAGTTTATAGAAAGTTTATGTATTTGTTATGTAGTATCTTGAAGTTTGAAGCAATTTTATTATATTGACATGCTATGTTTCTCTCTCTCTCTCTCTCTCTCTCTCTCTCTCTCTCTCTCTATCTCTCTCTCTCTCTCTCTCTCTCTCTCTTTCTTTCCAAGAAGAATGCACTATTGAAATATATGTTATGTAGTATCTTAAAGTTTGAAGCCATTGT
>NC_090744.1:8185524-8202368 GCF_036898095.1 Palaemon carinicauda | reverse complement strand
GACTAAAATCACTTTTATTTTTGTTATGCATTATCAAAAGGTAATTTTCCTAATATTACAGTACAGAGATTTCACGGAATCACAGCTAGATTAATTTAGTGAGTGATATGCAGCACTTTAAGCTTATTCCCAATATATATATTTTCTATATATATTTGGAGCTGAATATAACGATACTTTGATGTTTTCTTGATATGTTTTAGGCCTAATTTAGCTATCCTGAAGTAATGTCTAGTTTTCGGATTATTATTATTATTATTATTATTATTATCATTATTGTTGTTGTTGTTTCTACTCGCTAAGCTACAACCCTAGCTGGAAAAGTAGCATACTAAAAGCCCAAGGGCTCCAACAGAGAAAACAGCTCAGTGAGGAAAGGAAATAAGGAAATAAATGAATTTAAAAAGAAGTAACTAACATTTGAAATAACATGTTTTATGATCAATATCAACACTGAAATAAATATTCCATGTATAAACTATATAAACTTTTAAAAACCAGAGAAAGAGAAATAAGACAGAATAATGATTTGGTTATATACCAAATTTCACAAAAAAATATTTGTATTACAAAGTTTGTCTTGCAAATACAATATTAAATATCTATTGTCGTTGAAATTATAAATGTTCATATTGTTGGATATATTTATATAATCGTGTTTTTTAAATGAATGTGTGAAGGTTACATAAACTGACACACACTAACGAACGTAAATAATAAAATCTGTCATTATCATATTAAATAAAAGCAACCAACGTTAATATATGTTAATTTGTGTTCTAGATTACGAGATCAACCATCAATGAATAAGAGAAAAAAAATGCTATAAAAAGACGAAAAATAGACAGAACTAGAGGGACACTCAGTAGAGAGCAGACCTCCGCCGTGATAGCTTATTTCTCGACCTTTTCCTCTACCTTGACCGAGACCTTTGACCTAAGACTTTCAAAAAAGAATCACTTCCACGTCTCAACATAACAATTAATCCCTGAAAGTTTCACTACTCTATATGTGAAGTTGTGGTCAGGAAGCTATTCACACACATACGACCTTTTGCTCGACCTTGACCATGACCTTTGACATAGACTTTTGACCTAGGACTCTCAAAATAGAATCACTTCCACGTCTCAACATAACAATTGATCCCTGAAATTTTCACTACTCAATGAGTAAAATTGTGGTCAGGAAGTTGTTCACACACAGACGACCTTTTGCTCGACCTTGACCATGACTTTTGACCTAGACCTTTGACCTAGGACTCTCAAAATAGAACCACTTCCACTTCTCAACATAACAATTAATCCCTGAAAGTTTCACTACTCTATGAGTAAAATTGTGGTCATGAAGTTGTTCACACACAGACGACCTTTTGCTCAACCTTGAACTTTGACCTAGACCTTTGACCTAGGACTTTCAAAACTGAATCCCTTCCACGTCTCAGCATAACAATTAATCCCTTAAAGTCTCACTACTCTATGAGTAAAATTGTGGTCATGAAGTCATATAAAAAGGCCGAATAATCCCAATATAAAATTTCTTTCCATTCCCAGTCGTCTGACAAAGCCGGCCACGAATGTTAATGGAATGTGAGAATGGAGGAGCCAAGTTCCATTTAAGACTTTTCTGAGGATGACGCCTCAATGACCTCTGAAGTGTAACCTCTCTTTGAGCTATGTTTCAATTCCATTGGAAAGCTTTGAATTAGTTATGGAAGTACTTGAGAAGGATTATTCAATAAAAGTGAATTCTGAAAGGGAACTAAAACCATAGACTTCTGTATGCTGTCAAAGAGAATGTATATTCATATCCTTATGAATTATTTATATACCCCTTAGGATATCTACTGAAATTGGATCACTACTGTACCGCACGTGTTTCACACAGGCTCTTACATTTAAAAGTATTTCGTTTTTTTTTGTGTATTGTTGCTCTCGCCTCGCACTGATAACAACCTTTTTAAGCCTGCCTGTTCATGAATTATGGTTTTTTATTTTTTGGTGACGTTCCTGCTCAGAACGGTCTATATATAAACTTATGATCTGTTGAACTAAATTAATTCGTGCTATTCTTTCAATGGATAAGTTCTTGAGTATGTATATACTTGAAAAATAAAAATTGATTTGGACATGGATAATATGTACACACAAAACAACCGTTCTTGTTCGCTGCTCTCATAGGCCTTTTTTATTCTTTGCTTTGCCTCTTTTATTTATTTTATCTCTTATTTCTTATTTTCTAACTCATCTCTGTACATCAAAGACTTTATAACTTCAATGACCATCAAAATCCTTGATAATTCATTAAAGGTGAAACAGATTCATGATAAACGCTAGTTTGTAATCTCTATATATATATATATATATATATATATGTATATATATATATATATATATACACACACACACACACACACACATATATATATATATATATATATACATATATATATATATATATTTATATATAGATATATATATATATATATATGTGTGTGTGTGTATATACAGTATATATATGCATAAATATATATATATATATATATATAAATAAATATATAATATATTTATATATATATATATATATATATATTTATATATATATATACAGATCTCTATATATGTATATATATATGTATATATATATATTTATATGTATATATATATAAATATATATATATATATATATTATATATATTTATATCTAGCTATCTATCTATCTATCTATCTATCTATATATATATATATATATATATCTAGCTATCTATCTATTATCTATCTATCTATCTATCTATCTATCTATATATATATGTATATATATATATATATATATATATATATTTATATGTATATATATATAATTCATTTATGTATATATTTATATATATATATATATATATATATGCAACACCTTTGAAGTCATTTATACCTTCCAAGTCATGTTGTGATGAACACAATTACTTTACTAAGATTCGACCTATTACTTTCAGGATCTGTATCTAGGAGGCTGTCAGGGAACCACCAACCCCTTCTCTCTCTCTCTCTCTCTCTCTCTCTCTCTCTCTCTGCCCTAGTCTTTTTGAATATGTTTGTGTGAAATTACTGCATAATATTACTACTCGTGACACCTAATTTTCCATTTTTTTCCTCCGGTTATAATTTTACAAACTTTAATTTTCGAGAGTGATTATCACTTAGCTGGGTACGTGTTTTTATGAAGATTGTAATAGGAAATATTAAAGAGATACAAGTACAAAATTATTTTAATTTTCACATTGAGGAACAAAGCGTTATGATGGATAAGTTTAGTTTTATGAACTTATAATCACCTCCGTCAACAAAGTTGGAATAGGGTTATGTTTTACCCCCTGTTTTTATATGTGTGTTTGTATATGAACAGCTTCCTGACCACAATTTTGATCGTAAAATCTTGAAACTTGCAGGTATTAACGATTATGTAATAAGCTGGATATGATTAAATTTTGAAAGGTCAAGGTCAAAGGTCAAAGTCACGGTCAAGAAAAATGTTCAATTCACGTAATCAGCCATAAGTTGGTTCATATTTGAGTGTACAAGAATCCACGCCAATTAATACATGTTAAGGTTCAAGGTCAAGGTTAGGGTCGAACAAAAGGTCGAGGGTTGTGATAGCCTATTGGGAACATCCCTACCAAGGGACATGCTGAATGGGGTTCGAGACCAGCTCAAACTCAAAAGTTTCTTGGGCTACTTGCAAAGTCATCAGCAGACATTGTCTGGCCCTCCCTGGTCCTAGCTTATGTGGAGAGATGATTTGGGAGCTGATCATATGTTTATATGGTCAATCTCTCCGGCATTGTCTTGCTAGAGCATTGTTCTGCCCCTTTTCTCTGCCATGAAAAGTCACCCACAGCCATTGACTGTCCCTTCCTGGTCCTAGCTTATGTGAAGATATGGTTTGTGAGCTAATCATATGTTAATATGGTCAATCTCTCGGGCGTTGTACTGCCACTTGCCTTTGCCATTCACGAACCACCTTTAAGAACACAAATTCCAATCTTTACCATTAACAACACGACACCACCATTCACAAAACTTCCATCGTTTTCTTGGAAGCTGTAAGTGTTGAAAGTTGGGGAGAATTTTGAGATAATGATAAAAAAAAATTTAAGATTTTGCTAACAATAAATCATTAGGTGAGAGCTGAAAGGGGGCTTTGATTTATTTTATTCTTTCGATATCTTTTTTTAAAATTTTGAGAAAAAAAGTTTTGATGGAATTGATCGTTAAAAGTTTCGCCTTGCGTACACCATTAAAACTTACGCCTTTTTTAGGATCGTAAAATATCTTGCATATTTTTTTATAGTTAAAAGTTTCGACTTTGTCGAGATCACATAAGTGTCGAGAATTTCGAACTAAGAGAAATTGTTAGAATAGAGTTCTCTTAACCACATCAGTATTTTTTTCCCTTTTTTTACTTTCCTCTAACAGATTAATCACGATTATTATCCTTCTCTTCTGTGTTATCTGCTAGTTTTCATCGGCTCTCTTTTTGCAAGGCCCTGTGAAAGAGCATCTTAGCTAAGCAGAGATCTTTATATGTTTATGCTTTGTTTGAAGCTTCAGTAATACAGTATCTGATCGAAACAGATCTCTCTCTCTCTCTCTCTCTCTCTCTCTCTCTCTCTCTCTCTCTCTCTCGTATTTCTTATGGCTGTTGTGATTAATGGTACCTCTCTTTGGAGTTCCTAATATATTTCCTTCATGAAAAATAATACGCTTTGAATTATATACCCATTGAGATACTACCTCTGGAGTTATGGGGTCTTTTGACTGGCCAGACAGTATTACATTGGATCCTTCTCTCTGGTTACGGCTCATTTTACCTTTGCCTACACACACACACACTAAATATTCTGGCATATTCCTTACTAATTCTCTAGTCTTGGGTAGTGCTCTCTTGAGTTCTCTTGCTTGAGGGTACACTCAATCACACTATTCCATCTTATTTCTCTTCCTCTTTTTTTTTTTTGTTGAAGTTTTATATTTTATCCAGGAGATATTTATTTCAATGTTGTTACTCTTCTTAGAATATTTTATTTTTCCTTTTTCCTTTTTTCACTATACTATTTTCCCTGTTGGCACCCTTAGGCTTATAGCATCCTGCTTTTCCAACTAGGGTTTTAACTTAGTAAGTAATAATAATGCTATTATGATATACTTAAACTAATATATAAATGTCTCTCATCTTATAAAAAGTAGTTCTTGATTAATTACAGGTAATTTCTAATCATTCAAGCAAATTTCAAAACTTCTTATATGAATTAGCTTTGTTTTCTAGTGACTCATTCATTATTAACCGGAAATTTAATACTTGTATCATAATTCTCTCTGCAAACCTACACTGTTAAAAAAAAAAAACGTAATTTCAATCGGAGATTTTAAGTAAAAATATATTGTTCTCATCCAAATTCTAGTTAAACACAGGCAACCTAATTTTACCCAACTGTATTATTATATTTTACGTGTTTTTAAAACGGTATATTCCTGGCAACACTTATTCCAGGAATTTAAGGTTTTTATTTTTTTCTTATTTTATTTTTTTTATTTGTTTGTTTTTATTTTATTTTATTTTTTTTTTAGTGCAAACTTTCAACAGCGTAGAATCTCAATTCCGATAATTATTTTCAGTATAAAAAAAGAAGAATATTTTTAGCTTTTCTACACGACATAGCTATTTCTTAAAATTTGATAATACTACTGACAATTAGAATTAGAATAAAAAAAATCGCAATAAATGACTGATAACTATAAAAAATCATCTTAGAAATTATTAATTTCTTCTTATTATATCGTATCAATCTCCAAGATGAAAACTAAGAAAACGACTATGATCTCCCACTGGGTAATTACCCTCAACGGGGCACATACACAGAGCTGCAGTAAATAATTCTTGTTTGTAGCAATAAAACAGGGAATTGGAAGATGTCATAAATTTCCTTTCTTGGCTCCTCTGCAACAAACGATCTTTGCTGCTCTCGTTAGATAAGGAAATTTTGTTGAATGAGTTGCAGCGAGCTGCAACGGAAATGCAACTAAATTATTTCATCCCTTGTTGATATTTGCCTTAAAAAAATGGGTAGAAAATCCTGGAATAAAATTGGCCAGGCATTTGCCGCTTTAAAAACGGATATATTGACGTTAAGGAGTGATATTACGGTCACCAACCGGTAAAAGATAATAACAAAGTAGGATAAAAATTACGGTCTCCTGTATTTTACTGAAATACAGCTCAGAAAAGTAAATTTTAACAGAGAATTTCCGATTAAAACTACGGTTTTTTTAACAGTGGATTATTTCTCAAATACTATTGCTAAAACAATATGTTTTAATTAATTAGTGTCGACCACAGAACGCGTAGCTTTAGAGTGGTTGCAGTTTTCTACAAGAGAGTTATTATAAAGATATAGATAGACAAATAGATAGATACATATATACATAGATACCTAGATACATAGATTGATAGATTGACAGATATACATAACGTAATTGCATTAAATGGAAACTTATTTTTCTTATTAATGCCATAGAAAAGAAGGATTTGAAATCATAATAATTTTACCATTTTTCTAAATTAATTCTCGCTACTCACACACACACATAAACATATATTTCAAAGGATATTAAATAATTGAACTCAAAACCATAAACATCTATTCCTATAAACCACAAGCAGAATGCAGTGAACTACCCTTCTGTCTAATACTTGCACATATTCTAAAAAAAATATAATGTTACTTTCATTGAGTTTCCTAATGACCTGACTCAAATGTAGTTTCCAAAACTGGGGAAGTGACGTAAACTTTGAAAATTGAACTTTCTTATCATTCAGCCTCACTTCTGGAAAAGTTGATGTTAAAATAATTAATTTTTTTTTCGGAATAAAATTTCAATGGAGTTGAAAGTTTTCGTTGGTAATTGAATCATCTTTTTTATACTAAATCTCTCTCTCTCTCTCTCTCTCTCTCTCTCTCTCTCTCTCTCTCTCTCCTACCAATAGATAATTAACTCAACCATCTTTATTACATTTGTAAAAACCTATTCGTTTATATCGTGAATATCAGTAATTGAAATACTTGATAAAAAGTACCCGAAAGTTCGATCAATATATACACGTAGTACTTTATCCACTTACATTATAAATACACTATATGAAAATCACAATTTTTAGAGCATTATTATCTCATGTATTTGGTCAGGTCATCGCATAATGAATGATTTAATAATATAGTACTTTAAGGAAATTTAAACATCAACACTTGTTGATATCCGTAAAATATACGAGTTTTTGAGTAATTACATCATGACATTCTAATTTTCTTATCAAATGAATTAGGGATGAATCTTATATTATAAGTGATGTACATTCAATATTTTATAAATCTGACCATATGTTATATATGAAGGGTCCTAAATTTTGCTGTATATAATTTTTTAATTCTATCGGTATGTATTTTTATCTTTCCTTAAAATGAGGCTACATCTTTTTATTTCGATAGAAAACTGTGTTTTAATAATTTTTATTATTATTATTATCATTATTATTATTATTATTATTATTATTATTATTATTATTATTATTATTATCATTATTAGTATTATTATTATCATTATTATTATTAATAGTAGTAGTAGTAGTAGTAGTAGTAGTAGTAGTAGTAGTAGTAGTAGCATTAATTCTCATTGTTATTACTAATAATAATAATAATAATAATAATAGTAATAATAATAATAATAATAATAATAATTGTTATTATTATTATTATTATTATTATTATTATTAACAATAATTATTGTAACTGTGTGTCATAGAGAAATAGGGTTCAGCTCAGAGTCCACTGCCTTAGGACAAGGAAAGATTAGCCTTATCTACGTTATCTAGGTACATTAGGATTATCTTTTTAGTCCAATTTCGGAACTCTAAATCATACTAATTTCTATCTCCATTATTGTGCTTCACTATGAACTAATACCTCAGTTTCGTACTTTCAAACATTATCTCATCAACAATTAACAAATAACTTTGAGATAACAGAGAAAATAACTTTTTCAATTTCTTTTTACAACTTATATCTCAATGGATAAATAAAAACATAGATATCTGAAATTTTAAAATGTCTTTTAAAAGGAATTTCAAAATTGAGAAATAGCACAATTAACAAATAACTTTGAGAACAAGGAGTAAATACATTTTTATTTTCTTTATTACAACTAATATCTTAATGGATAAATATGAATATAGATATTTGAAATTTTGAAAGGGCTTTTAAAAAGGAATTTCAAACCTAAGAATTAGAACTGGTTCCTTATACCAATAAATTCTTAGAAACAAAAGCTGACTGACTCGGTTTTCTTAAGCCGGATTTTACTTCTAAGGATCTCAGTGGAAATATGAGATATCTGCTCAGTTTTACGTTCTCGCTCGCAAACGCCATCTCCTGCAAAAGAATTTCCTGCAGGAAATATATTTCCGAGGGCCAAATCTTAAGGCTCCAGATTAAACGAAAATCATTTTTGGATTATTTTCTCGCTTTTGCTTCGAGATTAAAGTCCTGATTTGGATGAAGTAGGGAGATCTGTTAGGTAGGAAATTGCCTCTGTTGAGAATTTTGCAATTGTATGTCGTCATAATTCTTACTTCATGGCCCGTTCAATCTTTGTTAAAAAAAACCTAGTAGGTAAATCATGCAAGTGTACATACATACATACATACATACATACATACATACATATATACATAAATACCTAGATATATGAATATATATATATATATATATATATATATATATACATTTCTCAAAGTGGACAGGGAAATAGGCAGTTCTAAAATTCCATTTATTATATATCCCTTCGTTTCGTGATCGTCTTTATCACATCTTCCAGGGCTACAAATAAGAAGTACACATATAACATTAAGAAACATTAATAAATTTGAATTTTTAGTTTTTTACTAATTTTTACTTTTTATATTTTTTATATTTGTATATTTTTTATTAATGTTTCTTAATGTTATATGTGTACTTCTTATTTGTAGCCCTGGAAGATGTGATAATGACGATCACGAAACTTCGGGATATATAATAAATGGAATTTTAGAACTGCCTATTTCCCTGTCCACTTTGAGAATTGTAAATTACTGGCTGCCGCCACCTTCTCTGATGATATATATATATATATATATATATATACATATATATATATATATATATATATATATGTATATATATATATATATATATATGTATATATGGAAAGGCCATTAACAGACGAGATTGGAGGGACATGTCTGAGACCTTTGTCCTGCAGTGGACTAGTTACAGCTGATGATGATGATGATGACGTAAATAACACACACACACACACACACAAACATATATATATATATATATATATGTATGTATATATATATATATATATATATATATGTATATGGAAAGGCCATTAACAGACGAGATTGGAGGGACATGTCTGAGACCTTTGTCCTGCAGTGGACTAGTTACAGCTGATGATGATGATGATGACGTAAATAACACACACACACACACAAACATATATATATATATATATATATATGTATATATATATATATATATATATATACATATATTTTAGGCATTAATTTCTTTTACTTCAAATATTCTTTTCTTGAGTTCCCTCTCTACCAAAATTGCTACAAGTAAGAAAGATGTTATCTTCTATCTCCACTCAGGGAAATGTTATCCTCAAAACCAAAAGCAGAATATTGAATCTCCTTTTACTGATGCGTTTACGGGTTATCAAGTGTCCCCTAAGTCTGTGATATTCCTCGACTTTTCTCATCTTTAGTTGCTTTCAGTTTTCGACGATGGTAGGTGTAGGGTTGGTGGCCTTTTTTGGGAAGAGCGGGTAAAAGGAACGTTGCGTTGGTTATAGTAATAATAATAATAATAATAATAATAATAATAATAATAATAATAATAATAATAATAATAATAATAATAATAATAATAATAATTATAATAATAATAATAATGATAATAATGATAATATTCACAATAATGAAAAATTTATTACTGACATGGGAGCCTAAGTCCGCTATTTTAAAACCATACTCACACATTTGATGAACGATATATATAAGACTTTAATATAAGAGAGAGAGAGAGAGAGAGAGAGAGAGAGAGAGAGAGAGAGAGAGAGAGAGAGAGAGAGAGAGAGAGAGAGACTTCACTGAGCAAGGAATAAAAGAACTAGTGGCTTCTAACTGATGATGCTTAGTGTTAATCCAGTTAAACTTCCACGCCGTTTTCTCGAATATAGATGCCAATCGTATCTTGATCCCAACTAAAACAATTTCGATGACAGAACGTGAATTCAATCTTCATTTGATATAACCATTAAATTTAAAGGAATTATTAAACGTTTTTAACTTACGTTCGAACATTCATCGGCACATTCATATTGCTAAGTATTTGCTTATTTTCCCTGTTGGAGCCCATGGGCTTATAGCATCCTACTTTTCCAACTAGGGTTGTAGCTTGGAAATTAATAATAATAATAATAATAATAATAATAATAATAATAATTTGTTTAGGCATTATATCTTGTAATTTTGACTTGAATGTTTAAAGATGAATATATTGAACATTAAATCATTTTCAAAATGATTTAGTTTGTTAATTATATGAAAATGCAAATTAATTCTTATCCAAATACCTCTGATAAACTGATATTTTTGAAATATAATGTTATGATATTCAAAGTATATTACGTAAATTGTGTTTATTGTGATGGATTTTTATAGAAACTACATCTATTTTATTCCCTGTGTTGATTTCACTAAAGGATGTAATTCTTGTTAATGTTTACACTATTCATATTATATAGCTCCAAAAATGCATACTATTTTCCACTTATTCCCTCAGCAACGAAGTTGGAAGGAGGATATATTTTACCTCCTGTTTGTGAGCTTGTTTGTGTGTATATGTTTGTTTGTGAACAGCTTCTTGGCCACAATTTTAATCGTAAAGAATGAAACTTGCAGGGATTAGTTGTTTTGTAAAAAGCTAAAAATGATTAAATTTTTGAAGGCTAATGTCGAAGGTCAAGGTCATGGTTACGCAAAATGTCCAATTCACGTAATCAACCATAAGTTTGGACATCGTTTTCACAGAGACTAAAAACTTGGTACATATTTGAGTGTATGAAAATCTACGCCAATTAACACGTTAAGGTCGAAGGTCAAGGTCAATTCCAAGGTCAAGGTAGAGCAAAAAGTTAAATTCCAGTTATCAACCATACGGCCATAAGTTTAATCATAAAGTAATGAATCTTGCAGGGATTTTAAACTGTTATATATAGTCCATGAGCCAGACACTCAAATTTTGGATTTGACTACCACGAAGGGGGACTAATAGCCATTGTGTTTTTTAGTTAGCTTAGTGTCTGAGGTACATGAAAACATGTGATGGACATTTCAGAAGTCCAGCTTAATACCCTTATGGCGGCCATCTTTTAAAATGGCCGCCGTTTTTACCAAAATTAGCCAGATGTCAGAAATTTGCCTCCTGCCTTCCATAATTTTGTTTCAGACCAAATCTAATTATTTGATGTTATAGTATACAAGATTATCAAGGAGAAATACATACTTTTGGGTGAATTTTTAACATAATTTATTTTTAAATCATAAAAAATATGAGAACAAATCACAAATTTTTGCATTTTTTTCAACCTTTGTTTTTTTAATTTTCCTTGTATTTGTCCATAAGTTTAGTTCTTACTTAAGTATTACCTGACTCTTAGCCTTATTAAGTACCTCCTTGTAAAATTATCTGCTAATCCACGTGAAATATTTACATACAAATGACATATGCAATCTGATTCAGATATTCCCCTCCATCTACGACATTGAATATATATATATATATATATATATATATATATATATATATATATATATATATATATATATATATATATATATATATATATATATATATATATATATATATACATGTATATATTATGGCAAACATACTGTCCCTAGTAAATTGTTTCATGTTTTGAGTAAAATTCAACATATTATAAACTTATTATGGCATATTAAAAACACACATTACATATGATGAAATGGGTGTTCTCTTTTTGTACCTGATCCACAATTTGATATTCAGTCCTCATCACTTTCGGAATCCTCAGAATCTAGTTCCATTTCTTCTTCGTCATCAACCATGTTGGAACATGCTGTAAGCTTACAGGCTGCTGTGCATTTAAGTCCATTTATAATGCATGAGCAGTTTGCTGGTTGACACTGTCTGGAACATTTGCAGGACATTAAACGGAGGACAACTTCTGGGGCTGGCATAGTCGTCATCCACTGAATCAGCAGATTCCCTTCACTCATCGTCCATCCATGGCCATCATTTGAATTTGGAATACAAGGGAGGTTATTCCTCCAAATGGCTGACGGGTAATCAGCACGAAGTGTGTGCTGGTACAAAGTGTTCCGGTAAGGTGGTAACTGGCCTGATTCAACATCCCCTTGCCGGCTCTGAAACATTTCGTACCTTAGTTGATTAACTCGGACACCTTGTGTTGCGCGAATACAACTTACATGTGAATTCTTCAATGAGTTCAAATATTGCACCAGAAAGCTGCCAACTTGAACCAAGTTCAGAGAAAGCCACTTGATATTTCTGGTTTTGAATGATTAGTTTTAATGCCTTCAGCTTGCCTTGTCCAGCCAATGCACTAATAGTGTCGCATCCAGTCCATGCATGAAGGCCTAATAACGCATTTCTCACACTATCCCCAATAGCACTACTCAATTTGCTGGTGTCGACCAGTCTGATGCGCAGTTTAGTGCCCCTTCTTATGAATATTTGACTCTTTATCAGATGGCTTAGAGCAAGACAAATGATTAAAACATCTGTGTCATCTGATATTAATAGCAGTGAAATGAATTCTTCTCCTGCATGCTTAGCATGTAGAAGCAAACGAGTATCAGCTTCTTCTTGACTTGATGCCGGTTCTTCAACTATTTGACAGTCATTCTGGGTGAGTTTCAGATTTTTGTTTCCAAATGTTACAAACATGACTTTCTCTCCAAATTTCACTCTTTTCTCTGGATCTTTCCAGCTTTCAGCCAGGAATGCAGTCAGGTTGTTCTTGCTTTCTGTACAAGTGAGCAGCCTCCTCCAATTCTTTATCTTATGGCCTGGTCTAATCTGCTTAAATGCTCTACCCATCTGTGAACCATGTCCACGGCTTTCCCGTTCAGCTGTCTTGATTGATTGGTCTGTATAGATATCAAACACTTATCAATTCTTTTACTTTTTGGGCTTGCATAAAGAATCTGGCTAAGCACTTTATCTGATATCCCATCAAAAGTATGATTGTCTCCTTGGGTCTTTTGAATGAGAGCCATGTCATCAATAATTGTAGCATGCGGCTCACTTATTTCTTCTGCTGCATGTACTTTTCCTCCCAAATGCTTCCCCAAAACAGCCTTATTGGTTTTCTTCATAGTGCCATCAGCATTAGCTAGTGCCTAAGGTAGAGGACCAAGAGGGTGACTGAAAACATCTATCATGTCCAACTTACGGTTCTATGCTATCAGAAGAATGTTACCAAAAACCCGGCGATCTGCCTTGAGCATTACTTCAGTCTTTGTTCCCTTGATAGTTCTTCCTTTCTTCATGTTGTGGAAGGTTTTCCGGTTCAGTCTGTTTATGGTATCATAGAATCCATCCCCCTGCTGTAGACGCTGTACTTGAAACTTTAGGTACGCTTCCTCTCCCTTTTGTTTTGCTGACAATAAATACTGGGAGACCTCTGGGGGTGGAGCTGCTCCAGTGGAAAGGCTGACTACATCTAAGGGGTCTTGCTGAAAAGGATTGATCCACTTATTTTCAAGCAGATCTACTAGTGATGATACGTCAGCTTCATCTGTCATAATGCGAGTTAATTCAAGGTCTGGATGACTTAGACTTGAACAATGGATGCATATTCTTTTCCGTAACTGCCTCACAGCAGTAGCTCGGTGTTCTACTGTTAAATAATAGCGAGAGACACTACCAGGTTTAAGACTAAATCCACGTGTACCACCAGCAGTTTGGGTGTCTTTGTTGACAGTTTCTTCAGTAGTTTGGTCTACTGCAATGCGTGCAAATGGATTAGTTGAACTGAGTTGTACTGAAAATCCACCATTAAGAAAATGAGCATACAACTGTGGAAAATTCTCCTTCAAATGAGTCATCTGTGCATAGTACACAGGGAGATATCTGGTATAGTTGGTTTTGTCCATCGCAAAACACCAAGGAATTACCTCACGAATGCATGCTATATGAAGCAGCCAGTCACTTTCCCTGTCAGCTCGCAAGAGCACAAGAAGCGTCTTAACCATTTCTATGTATGTCATCCAGTATGATGCCAACGGACCTTTGTTTTTCATGTCACACATATATTCATGAAACAGTTGCAAAACTCTTTTGCAAGAGTTGTTTTCCAATACATCATGATAAATTGAAGCACAAATGTTCTGATGTAGTTCATTTAGTACACCTTTAGCTTCAGATAAACATGGTAAAGCATCTGGGTGTTTATCTTCTAGCCATTCCTGAAATGCATGCCAAGCAAGCCTCATTAAGTCTTCATACATGAGCTTAGGAAAACGTACTGCTCTGTTGTATTGTTTTCCTTCTAGCACTTTGTTAGTAGATTCCACAGCTAAATCCTGTAGTCCTGCATCACCATACATTTTTCCAATTGTAGACATAAAATTGCATATTGTGTGGAAATTCCCCATCATTAATACAATCTTTCCATATTTTTCTGGATACTTCCATGCAATTTCTGTTGCCTTAGCAAACAAAGCTTGATCCAGGACAACTGCTATGCTGTCTAGGTGGAGTGATGACTGAATAGTGATGGATTGATGGAGGATTTCCTGTACAGTTGTCCTTTCTGTTGCAGGAGCATTTATTGTTGGTAGGTACCCAATTGTGTCTGATGCAACTAGAATATTTTCTCTGGTTAAAATGTTGAAGCCTGTCTACGAACTTACTGTTTGATTTGTTGAGTCCTGTGCCCGCTCTATTATAAATAGAATATTTCTCCGCTGTGCCCTCAAAGCAGCATCCTTTAATACTTCAGAAAGGTCAGCTGGTGTTACTGGTGCTAGACCATTCCTTTTGCCTGCAGTATACACTGGAAGTGGTATGTCAGAGGATCTTATTGTTCTCTTCTTGTCCTTTTTGCTGATGGATAATTTTGGTTTAGGTGGGGCACATGTCATCGATTTGGCCCGTACATTTATTCCATTCACACGATGTGAAGTTCCTGCTCCACTGAGTACCTCCTCTTGTCTGTCAATGTTATCAAATGCTAGCACTGTAGGAACACCAGGATGGATATCTGAAGGTAATGGGAGCATATTGTTATCTGTGCTCTCTAGCATTTCAAGACAGAGTGGTGTCAATCTCTTCTAAAACTGAATATGAACATGAATGTCCCAATTGATTCAATGTTTTAATCAGCTCAACATTTCCTGTAAGTGTTTTTACAACCAAAGGAAGCAGGACATGCTTGGGTGTAAGCACCTTACATACAGTCACACCAGAGATAATGTCTTGAGCAATAGACCATAACAACCTATTAACACGCAAGGTGTGTGCCTGTTCTTTTCCACAAAGTAAGATGCAGAGAAACTTCATGAGATTGTCTGGTATGGGCAAATATCCTTCACTAAGTTCTTGAGGGTTTGGAGGCCATGTTTGTTCTGGGATTTCACATTTTATTTCATGGGGTAAAAACTGGGTAATCTTGACTATTAAACATTCAAAGTCATCATTTTGGGTATATGCCTGAAGTTTGTTCTTTAACAGTACATTTTCATTAATGACTGATTCGTACGACAAATTGTCAGGTCTCAGATAGACCAGGCGAGATATGGTGAAGAAATGGAATGCCTCTCCAAACTCAGCCTCAAGTTTACGGCGTAGATGGTTCTTTGTGGCACCCGTAACTTCATATATTCCTTTCTGGTTCATGAAGGTTATAACCTTTGATGTGAGCTCAGTTAAGGGAATAATTCGTGGTTAATTGAAAAGATCATTACGAATAAATTAACTCAACATTTTCATAGCTGCTTTCTCCACTTTCTAGTAAGGATCCTCTTCCTGCTGGTTGTCATCACTCTTTTCAGGTTTAGTACGAGTGTAGCCTTTGTAACAGGATTTATGACAGTGTGCCTCTGCTGCAACAATGTCTCTTGAAGTGATAGCAAGGATTCTTTCATCCATACGTTGAATGGCAATGTTCCTAATCCTTTTATCAGCTCTTAGCTCAACTGCTGGTTTTAATGGTTCCCTGGTATTTGTATATTTCACATATTTTGATGTTTTCAAACAGAATATGCACACCTTATCATACACTGTAGATTGAAGGGCAGGGCCTTGTTGGGACGATTGCCTAGGCATGAAGGCATCCTCTTCTTTGAGTTCCAAACTTTCTTGGTTTCTTAGCTTATCCAGGGCCTTTTTATGGGTGAAATTAGATCTGCCTTTTCTGTGATATAGTACACTTGATAAAGCTTTTGGGAAGCTAAGTATTGGTTCAAAGTTTTTATTTTTGCAGCTTCATGTGGGGTAATCCAGGAGGCTTCATCTTGGGGACTACTTAGTTCATTCAGTGTGGACACTTTCCCACATATAACACAGCTCTTAGGGTCCATTCTTGGTCGCTTTGTTGTAACTTCTTCATCAGCCATTTTGGTAGCCAAATAAGTCAAGCCTGAAACAAATATTTAGAGGCCGTTCAAATATTATATCG
>NC_090744.1:8175524-8180524 GCF_036898095.1 Palaemon carinicauda | reverse complement strand
CAACAACAACAACAACAACAACAACAACAACAACAACAACAACAACAAATGCAGCCGTGTCTCGTCCACTACAAGTCAAAGGCCTCAAATTGTCCTTATTCATTATCTGGGATTTCAATGTCTTCTCTGTAACAACCTTTATTTTGCAAAAATCCAAAGGAAAAAAATCACTTTAACTTGAAAGGCATCTGTTCGAGGTCCCTTTTAGACGCTCAACTTCTCGAGGCAAACGTTGTTTACTTCTTTCAAAATGTTGTTTTTGAAGTTAAACTTGGATCTTGGCCTTCTCCTTGTCGCTTCAAAGCTCGATTCATGTTTCTGCTAAGTTTATACTAATGGATGGAGAGAGAGAGAGAGAGAGAGAGAGAGAGAGAGAGAGAGAGAGAGAGAGAGAGAGAGAGAGAGAGAGACATACACTTGATATAGATTGCTTATGATTATATATATATATATATATATATATATATATATATATATATATATATATATATATGTATGTATGTATGTATGTATGTATATATATATATATATATATATATATATATATATATAAATACTGTACGTATATACCCTATATAATAAACACAAGTTTCTGTTTATATACAGCATATATATATATATATATATATATATATATATATATATATATATATATATATATATATATATATATATATATATATATATATACATATATACATATATGTATATATATATATATATATATATATGTATATATATATATATATATATATATATATATATATATATTCATTTATATATGCATATACACACACATATATATATATATATATATATATATATATATATATATATATATATATATATATATATATATATATATATATATATGCTTACATTTATATATTGTACATTTGTAATTTATTTCAGCGGTGGACTTTGATATCAAATAAAATCTCTACGTAAAAATGAGTGTTTCAGACGAATCCGATCTTTATTTCTATCGTAAACAAGTAGTTTTATAGATGGAGGACTCTCCCTGAGAACACCTAGTACGGAGGATCACATAAGGAATGATAAAATAGTTAGAGGCTACTGAAGCTATCATCCTTAACCTAACCTAACTTAATGAGGAATGGTCGAATCAGACAACATCTTGCTAACCTAAGTTAGAGCACAAAGTCTTACTAAGTTAATGACGAAAGGTCGAATCAGTCAACGTCCACCTAATCAAACTTAAGGGAGAAGATTTTTACTAATTTAATGAGGGATGGTTTCTACTCACTTGAAAAATATCCTTCCTCCCGTTTAACTTACTTACAACGTCATATTGCATAGAAACATTCAATAAGCCCACTATATGCTTAGGGTATAACTATTATCCTTACCTTATTCAAAATAAGAACTTGCAGATGTTGATTCGCCTTGAAATGGTGTGGTGTTCCTTCACTGCGTTATTCAGGATATCAATTTTATCGTGAAATATACGGATACAGTGTTTAATTAAATTTGATCACTTTAAGCCTCTTGCCACCAATAAATTAACAACCAGATTAATTAAATTCACCGCAAAATTTACAGCAGCAAAACCAGTCAACAGAGCACTAATCGAACGACTACATAAAAACTTCAGGGTCAACTAAATCAGGTTTTTCTGGGATTACGTTGAAATCTCTAAAGTGAAGTTGACTGTTGAAGCTTAAAGCTAAAGAGCCAATCACGCTTCATCCTCTTAGACACGCCCACAACTCTATAAAAACAATAACAAAAACGATCTTATTTTCCTTGCTGTCAAACTTTAGTTATGTTATGCAATATATTTTCAAATTATTTGATTCTTTTATGAAGAAAGCTTAGTTCTGTCATTGCCATTCTAAAAAAAAAAAAAAAAATATTGATTGTCATACAAAATTATATTGCACTTTAAATTTTTACTTATTTGAGTCATTACCTCCGCCAACGAAGTTGGAGGGAGGTTATGTTATACCCCCCTGTTTGTGTGTTTGTTTGCGTGTGTGAGTTTGTTTGTGAACAGTTTCCTGGCCACAATTCTAATCGTTGAGTAATGAAACTTCCAGGGATTAACTGTTATGTATAAAGCTGGAAATTATTAAATATTGGAAGTTCCAGGTCAAAGGTTAAGGTCACGGTCAAACAAAATGTCCAATTCACTTAATCAGCCATAAGTTTAGACATCACTGTCACAGAGACTTCAAACTTGGTTCATAATTGAGTGTATGAAAATATGCGTCAATGATTACATGTTAAGATCAAAGGTTAAGGTCAAGATCAATCAAAAGGTCAAGAAATGAGCTGCAGAAGTGAGTGTTCCTCAAGTTTACGTATGGTTTAAGTCAATACTTCATAAAAAAGGTCCTTTAAGTTATTATGTATATATATTTACCTCATTTATCAACAATGATATTGTAATAAAATATTTGAAATTTGTTTTCTTCATCCTCTTTGAAATCCAACCAAAATCTCTTGTTCAGAGTCGAGAACTGGTGTTCCAATTTTTTTTTTTTATTCCATGTTCCATTATTCGTAGAGAGAGAGAGAGAGAGAGAGAGAGGAGAGAGAGAGAGAGAGAGAGAGAGAGAGAGAGAGAGAGAGAGAGAGAGAGAGAATCAAATACTTTAACCTTTAATTCTGCATTTAACATTTTATATTCCAGGCATTGACTACCTGCAAAGAAATTATGAATATTCTCTAAAACATATTAAGTAAAAGGAACAAAATAAATATATCTCATCCGAAGCTATGATAGGGAAGTATATTGCAGGTAACAATTTATAATTGCTATCTGATAAATATTTAGAAAGTTCATTCACCGCCTCAATATATACAGTATACATACACACACACACACACATACATATATATATATATATATATATATATATATATATATATATATATATATATATATATATATATATATATATATATATACATATATATATATGTATATGTATATATATATATATATATATATATATATATATGTATATATATGTATATATATATATATATATATATATATATATATATATATATATATATATATATATATATATATAAATATGTATATATATATATATATATATATATATATATATATATATATATATATATACATATATATATATATATATATATATATATATATATATATATATATATATATATATATATGTTTGTGTGTGTACATTATATATATATATATATATATATATATATATATATATATATATATATATATATATGCATATATATATATATATATATATATATATATATATATATATATGATGAGTGCTCCAGCCCGTTTTTCCACCCAAGCTAGGACCATGGAAGGCTAAGCAATGGCTGCTGATGATTCAGCACCATAGACTCCTTTAAGGAAGGACTGGAACGTCACCTTCTCGGGGTTTTTAACTTGAGTCTGAAAGATTAACTTGAGTCTGGACTAAAATGACTTCTAGAAGGGCTAGAAACACGTTCTCTGGATCAAAATGGGGGTTTTTGAGGATGGTGAGTTCAATAGTAACATTTTCAACACCACCTGGGGTCATCTTCAAGGTCTAAAGGTCATTTATCAAGGTCAAATTTGTGAATTTTGGTAATTTTTGCTCGTTTTTTGTGTGTAACTCATAAATGGTGAGAGATAGCTGATTATAATATGAGGCAAGTCTGCAGAGCTGTCCGAATTTAATATATATTGTCATATATCGTCCTTCAAGAAAGGACTGGAACCTCCCCTGATCGGGGTTTTTAACTTGAGTCTAATCAACTTGAGTCCTGGACTAAAATGACTTCTAAGAAGGGCTAGAAACACGTTCTCTGAGTCAAAATGGGGGTTTTTGAGGACGGTGAGTTCAATAGTGACATTTTCAACACCACCTGGGGTCATCTTCATCATCTTCAAGGTCAAAAGGTCATATTTCAAGGTCAAAATAGTGAATTTTGGTCATTTTTACTCGTTTTTGTGTGTAACTCATAGATGGTGAGGGATGGCTGATTATAATAAGAGGCAAGTCTGTAGTTCTGTCCAAATTTAATATATATTGTCAAATATTGTATTACTCAAACATTCCAAACAAGCCCTAAAACAATGAAACAGTAAAATAAGAAATAAAGAACGGTATTTCTCATCACAACAAAACTCAAAGACATTACCATTTGATTAGATGAACATCGCTAGACAATATATATTAAATTTGGACAGAACTACAGACTTGCCTCTTATTATAATCAGCCATCCCTCACCATCAATGAGTTACACACAAAAACGAGTAAAAATTACCAAAATTCACTATTTTGACCTTGAAATATGACCTTTTGACCTTGAAGATGATGAAGATGACCCCAGGTGGTGTTGAAAATGTCACTATTGAACTTACCGTCCTCAAAAACCCCCATTTTGACTCAGAGAACGTGTTTCTAGCCCTTCTTAGAAGTCATTTTAGTCCAGGACTCAAGTTAATCCTTCAGACTCAAGTTAAAAACCCCGATCAGGGGACGTTCTAGTCCTTTCTTGAAGGACGATATATGACAATATATATTAAATTCGGACAGCTCTGCAGACTTGCCTTATATTATAATCAGCTATCTCTCACCATTTATGAGTTACACACAAAAAACGAGCAAAAATTACCAAAATTCACAAATTTGACCTTGATAAATGACCTTTAGACCTTGAAGATGACCCCAGGTGGTGTTGAAAATGTTACTATTGAACTCACCATCCTCAAAAACCCCCATTTTGATCCAGAGAACGTGTTTCTAGCCCTTCTAGAAGTCATTTTAGTCCAGACTCAAGTTAATCTTTCAGACTCAAGTTAAAAACCCCGAGCAGGGGACGTTCCAGTCCTTCCTTAAAGGAGTCTATGTTCAGCAGATATATCTATAGGCTCCCCCGAACCCCAAATCCGTAGCTCACAATGATGCTGATGTTGCAGCCACCAAAGAAACTAACGAGTTTAAGCGGGACTCGAACCACCGTCTGGCGATCACCA
>NC_090744.1:8163024-8168024 GCF_036898095.1 Palaemon carinicauda | reverse complement strand
ATGTATTTGTAAATAGTAAACTGTGAAATTGTAATTTTCCTAATAAAAATAAAAAGAATATCCCCAAATCATATAAAATCATGACCCTGATATGGCTTTATCATGCCGATGAATAATAAAGAAAATATTATCAAATACTTAATTTTTAAACTTCGTATAGCAATTAATTACACGGCTACTGTAGTATATTTCTGATATCAAGATTAGAGTTTGACTAAATGAACTTACGTTTGGTGTTTATAATCCTATGTACAAGTTTGAGTGGATGGAAGCTTGTGAAATATTTCTTAATATCATTCTCAAATTGTTAATAAATTCATGATATAAAGTAATGTTTTCTGGCCATGAAAATAGTTTATTTGACACTTAACTATTTTATATTAATTGTGCATGATATGTGGATAAATCCTGGAAACAATCTTATATTGTATTCTATATATCAAGTTTCCTATGATGAGAAGACGTAAGCTTCCCAGATCTATAAAAAAAAAGAACATTAATCGAAATTAGTGTAAGTTACACAGAAAGGGGGTTAGGTTAAAACGTAACGAAACCAAGAACATAACTATTTTCTGGAACAGGAAATTAGATTCTTCATTTCCACATTTTATCATTGGCAATGGATTTTAAACCAAATACAACTATGTTTATTTACTGCAATTTCCCTTTTAAGAATCATGATAAATCAATTTCTCTAAAAAGATTTAATTTCCTTTATTGATTCCTCTCCTTTCTTAATATCATTTCCCTTCCTTATCTCCAGCATCTTACTCTGGTCTTGATTGGTGTGACACAAAGCTAAGTTTTATTGAATTCTTTATCCCAGATCTGAATACAAATCCCGAGAAGCTGAATGTAAATGCCTTAAAACTTTCCTTATTCTAGTAATCATATTATTGTCCTACCTTCTTAGAGTATACCATACCACACATTATTCTAGATACCTCTCTCTCTCTCTCTCTCTCTCTCTCTCTCTCTCTCTCTCTCTCTCTCTCTCTCTCTCTCTCTCTTTCTCTCTCTCTCTCTCTCTCTCTCTCTCTCTCTCCTTCTTTATCACAATCAATATCTTCCAAGGAACTGTAAGCAAATCCTATTAATCTTCACAACTTCCATGTGAAACAAGATAATCACATGAATATATCACCTGGTGTGTCCAGCTGTAATGTTGGGAGGCCTTCGCATTTCTTTATCATTTGCACATGAAATATGGCTTAAAAAAAAAAAAAAAAAAATTATTTATGTAGACTCTGCTTCTATATCTGCATGGATCACATTTAAAGGCTTAAAGGCCGCTCATGAATGGCATAGACAATGGACAGTGACAGTGCCCTATCAAGCAGGACAATGCCATCGAGACTGACTATATTGCAGTACATATGATCAGCGCCCGAGACAACCCTCCACCCAATCTAGGACCAAGGAGGGTCAGACAGTGGCTGCTGAGGACTCAACAGATTATTATGAGAAGAATTCATCAAAATATAACGTATAACAATTATAGTCTAATAAACATGAATATATTCATCGATGCTTCTGATGAAGCGTTATCAACTTTTTCATAAATGGTGTTTTTTTTTTAAAGTATTCTAGATTTTTTTTACATTATCTCTCATACCGTTTATTTATCTCCTTATGTCCTTTCCTCTCTAGGATATTTTTCCCTTTCGGAGCCCTTGGGCTAATAGCATCTTGCTTTTCCAACTATGGTTGTAGCTTAGCTATCACTACTACTACTACTACTACTACTACTACTACTACTACTAATAATAATAATAATAATAATAATAATAATAATAATAATAATAATAATAATAACAATAATAATAATAAACGGTAACCTACACAACTGGTAATATCACTGTCCGAATTCCAGTAATCCTGGAAGCACTTCACCTTTTATAATTATGCAAAATGAATATCGGATTGCGATTTCAAGCGAAGCGAGATGTGATTGCGAAAGAACTGAGAACGTTCCTCGTTATTTACATCATTGAAGCAACATTACGAAAGACTCCGTCCAATTTCGAGATGAATTCCTGTTGTGAAATAAACAGGTAATTTATGCTGATGATGCCAATCATTACATTGGGTTTCTTGGCCAGATATCAATGTCAAACGTTTAAGAGTTGCAATAACTTTGAAGATAAGATTTTTCTATTTTCTATTCCTCATCGATCAGGAGACCATGTAATTATGATTAAAGATTAGATATATAAGATACCTGGTATATGAAAATGATTGAAATTGGAGTATTGTGTATCATATTAAAGATAACAAGAAATAATTATCAATAGGAATTACATAACGGAATTTGCCCATATTTTTGCTTATCTCACGTTGCATAACAATATTATTCTAAAAGAAAAGAAGAAGAAAGTGAATTAATTTCCCTTCATTCCAACGTTAAACTTTATCTATCTCGACTCTCAAACTCAGTTCCTCTCATCGTAAAAGCGATTTCCTTTACATGCGAAGGTTTGACAGATCTAATAGCTCTTTTCTCTGTGTTTTTTCTGCATTCTTAGAGCGGAAATCTATTTTTTTCCGGCTGAGGATCCATCTTCTATTTCCATTTCTGCTGTTGTCAACTGGAACAAGTCTCTTTGGTTTCTGATTCTTTTAGCTATCCATTGTGTCAGGTGGGTTTCACTAAAAATGTCATATGATTTGTGTCTGGCAGCTCTGGCAATAGAGAAACAACGTTGAACGAATTTATATACACACATACAAACACACACACGCACACAAAAACACACACACACACAAACACACACACACACACACACACACACACATATATATATATATATATATATATATATATATATATATATATATATATATATATATATATATATATATATATATATATATATATATATATACAGGATCAACAAAGCCCAGGGACTATTACATTGAAAATAGCAAGAAAAAATTTACTGTTTAAGATACAGCAGTCTACCTGGATGTCACTCTACACTTGTTAACCTGGTCCTATTTCAAGCTTTGACTAAACTGTAAATTAAACAGGAACAGAAAAACAATGATTTGTAATTAGCATTTTCCAATTTTGTACCTCGAATATCGCTTAAATGGACATTTACGTTTCTCTAACAATTTTCCACCTGGGTTGAATGAGAAGAGGGAAACTTATAGAGAGGTCGGTGTAGATTTCCAAAATTCACATAGCAGGAGTTCGAGACCTAAAGGTTTTTAGCGGCTTTGCCTTATTATTATTATTATTATTATTATTATTATTATTATTATTATTATTATTATTATTATTATTATTATTATTAATGGCTAAGCAACAACCCTAGTTGTAAAAGCAGCATAATATAAGCCCCTGGGTCCTAAAAGGGAAACTAGTCTAGTGAGGAGAGGAAACAATTGAGAAATGAAATATTTTAAGAATAGTAACAACAATCAAATATATTTCTCTTATATTAACGATAAAAAAAATTAACAAAACAAGAGTAAGACAGTGGAAGACCATGGTACAGAGACTATATGCACATACATGTATGCCTACACCTACACCTTCTCCTTCACATACATATACACCTACACATACCCCTACACTACACGTATGCATACTGTACACGTTCACCAACACCTATTTAATGGAAGAGGCAAGGGGCAGTGACAATGCCCTAGAGACTGACTATATATACATATGATCAGCGCCAAGACCACTCTTCGTCAAGCTAGGACCAGGGAGGGCCAGGCAATGGCTGCTGATGATTTAGCAAACAGGCCTATAATATCCCTCCGAAAGCCTATCCACCGAATTACTCTCTGTTTCATTAGTCCTTTTCTTAGTTTTTATATATATATATATATATATATATATATATATATATATATATATATATATATATATATATATATATATATATATATATGTATATATATATATATATATATATATATATATATATATATATATATATACATATATATATATATATATATATATATATACACATATATATATATATATATATATATATATATATATATATATATATATATATATATATATATATATATATATATCTAGTAAACTCTAAAAACCAATTTCTCTCTCTTCCATAGTTACCTTCAATAGTTACGCGACTCCCTTCGACATACTTCAAGTTTCCTCTTTATCTTTGCCACCAGACATATTTTTTTGGTTCGACGTTGGCTCACTCGACAATCACTTGTGAAATATTTTTTCTTATTATTTCCTTTTTACCTAATGTCATTCACTGAAATTAAATTTATAACTAAACATCACCTGATATTTACGCAAAATGTGGATGAAGTTATGTAAAGTTTATATCACTCTGTAGAGAAAAAATAATGTTTGTAATGCCAACTATCAGTGTGGAGAATCGATAGATATTACTCTACTTTACAAGGTTTTGAAAACTGGAAGTGTTTTATTTTCGAATACCAGGAGATAAAGCTCATATATTTACATTTAATAATTGTAATAAATAGAATGATCAATTTCAAATTCTTCACTTGTACCAAAATTTGAAAATTGATCACGTATATATGAGGATTATTCTTTTTTTAGAAAGTGGATGAAAGCCATAGAGGGAACACAGAACGCAATTAGCATGATTATGAGATAAATACAGCCAGAATTACTCAAGCAATTACTGGACATGAGGGAGCCTGGATATAAAGTCTACGGGAAGTTACTTCCGTATTTCGTTACACGCTGACCCCCGACACCTCTTCGGTCAGGGAGAAAATTTTCTTGATTTCCAGGGAGCTCCTCTCTAGACGAGTGACAGAAATGAAGTAGGATTCGAATTTACCTAAAACATATCTCTAATTACTTAAAAGTGTTTCTATTCATATTTTTTTCTTTTTTTTATCAAGGAAGGAATGATTACATCAGTTCGTCTTCCTCATTGTAAAAATGAGTGAAAATATATAATTACTTGGCAATATTATTCATGAGGGTAATTTTGCAGCAGTTTTTATTATTTATTATAAAATAA
>NC_090744.1:8148024-8158024 GCF_036898095.1 Palaemon carinicauda | reverse complement strand
TTCCAGTGACCGTTGGAAAGGAAGAGGAACGAGTAGGGCATCTCAGGTCTGGCAGTTTATGTCCCGAGAAGAATTGTAAACGGGGAAGGTAGTCCAAAGAGATAACAGGCAAAGGGGAAGAATGGATAGTAGAGAGGCTTGAATAAAAGCTCTTCTTAAATTGTTTTGCTTTGCGGGTTTCCTTCGATTAATGGTAGTACCTTTTGGGGGATAGTTTGCGGAACTGGAGTGGTTCTCTCTCTCTCTCTCTCTCTCTCTCTCTCTCTCTCTCTCTCTCTCTCTCTCTCTCTCTCTCTCTCTCTCTCTCTCTCTCTCTCTCTCTTGCAGTAGATATAAGTTTAAACTTTGTACAGTTATTTTCTTTACCATAATGTACCTCAATAGTTATAGTACATAAAAGGTTTATAAGACTTTAATATTCCTTTAATTGCTTCAATATATATTCATATATATATATATATATATATATATATATAGCCTATATATATATATATGTACATATGTATATAAGTATATATATATATATATATATATATATATATATATATATATATGTACATATGTATATATGCGTATATATTTATGCATATATATATATATATATATATATATATATATATATATATATATATATATATATATATATATATACACATATATACATATGTACATATATATATACATGTATATATATATATATATATATATATATATATATATATATGTATGTATATATATATGTATGTATGTATATATATACATATATGTGTGTGTGTTGCGCGTACATATATGTATGTATAAATGAAGAAGTGTGTATATGTGAGAGAGAGAGAGAGAGAGAGAGAGAGAGAGAGAGAGAGAGGAGAGAGAGAGAGAGAGAGAACTAAAATTGAAAGAACATTCAATTGTTTACTATACGCATCTAATGATAATATTCACCATACATTGAAAATTGTCGTCAATTCCTATATCCGATATTTCTTGCATTCTTTTATATATAAATATAATAGGTATTAATCAATTAGTATGGGTATCACTGGTAAAAGTATGCTAAAAAGGGCCAGATCTCTACTATTTTGATATTTACATTCCAACTTACACATAATTTAATTTCGCAGAATTGTGTATCAAGAAATATTACTTATATATTTTTTTAATTTTTATGGAGCATCCTATTCAGCTATCATTTCACTACTATAATAAACATTTCAAAGTATCATACAATAAACAAAATATCAACAAATATTTCGAATATATTTCTTCAATATATACAGTACGTGGTTTAATATTCTGCTATATTTCCCTTGTTACAAATAAACATTTCAAAGCATATTGAATCTAAAAAAATATGATATTCGATTAATATTGAAAATTTATGAGAAGAATGAAGACATCCGATAACGTTAAAAATTCCAGTTTCTCTAGCGCTTGAGAATGGATTACCCTGAAGCATACAAAGCAAATGCATTCCATAGAATCTTGATTTATAGAGAGAGAGAGAGAGAGAGAGAGAGAGAGAGAGAGAGAGAGAGAGAGAGAGAGAGAGAGAGAGAGGTTGATTTTGAAGGGGAAAATCTGAGTAAGTGAATTTAAAAGAAGGTTGTCGATAACCTTTGTGAAAAGAGACTAAAGTCTCATGAATGATTTATATATATATATATATATATATATATATATATATATATATATATATATATATATATATATATATATATATATATATATATATATGTATATATATATATATATATATATATATATATATATATATTTATATATATATATATATATATATATATATATATAAATACACATATATATATATATATATATATATATATATATATATATATATATATATATATATACATATATATATATATAAAGATAGATAGAGAGAGAGAGAGAGAGAGAGAGAGAGAGAGAGAGAGAGAGAGAGAGAGAGAGAGAGAGAGAGAGAGAGAGATTTCGAAGGGGAGAATCTGAGTAACTGAATTCAGACGAAGGTTTGATGAAAAGAGACTGAAGTCTCGTGAATGATGTATGTAGGGATAGGGAAAAAGAGAGAGAGAGATCCTTACCTTATTGCCTTATTTTTTGTTTGGGTTCCCCCAGGTCCCTCAGTGTGAGGCACCTCGTATATCCACCAGAGAGTTGCTAATGCATCATCCGGTGTATTTTGCATCTTCCAGTCTTGGATGGTCTGGGATGCATCTTAGGTATTTATCGAGCTTATTCTTAAACACATCTACGCTCACTCCTGATATGTTTCTTAGATGAGCTGGCAGCACAATAAATAGTCGCTGCATTATCGATGCTGGTGCGTAGTGGATTAATGTCCTGTGCGCCTTTCTCAGTTTACCTGGAATGCTTTTTGGCACTATTAATCTACCTCGGCTTGCTCTTTCTGATATTTTAAGCTCCATGATGTTTTCAGCAATTCCTTATATTTGCTTCCATGCTTGTATTATCATGTAGCGTTCTCTTCTCCTTTCTATACTGTATAGTTTTAAAGATTGCAGTCTTTCCCAGTAGTCAAGGTCCTTAACTTCTTCTATTCTAGCAGTGTAGGACCTTTGTACACACTCTACTTGTGCAATATCCTTTTGGTAGTGTGGGTACCATATCACATTGCAGTACTCGAGTGTACTACGCACATAAGTTTTGTAAAGCATAATCATGTGTTCAGCTTTTCTTGTTTTAATGTGTCTGAATAACATTCCCATTTTTGCTTTACATTTAGCCAACAGTGTTGCTATTTGGTCGTTGCATAACATATTCCTATTTAAAATTACACCAAGGTCTTTAATTGCTTCCTTGTTTGTGATTGTCTCATTATTAGGTCCCTTGTATGCATACACCATTCCTTCTCTGTTTCCATAATTTATTGATTCGAATTTATCGGAGTTAAATACCATCCTATTTATCTCCGCCCATTCATATATTTTGTTTAGATCTCTTTGTAGTGAGTTCCTATCTTCATCACAAGTAATTTCTCTACTTATTCTTGTGTCATCGGCGAAACTTCTCACTACGGAGTTTTCAACATCACAGTCTATGTTTGAGATCATAATAACAAATAGCAGTACAGCTAATACCGTACCTTGGGGCACACCAGATATTACCTGGGCTTCATCTGATTTCTCGTCATTTGCAACCACTATCTGTTTTCTGTTTTGCAGGAATTCTTTTACCCATTTTCCTATCTTTCCCACAATATTATGCTTTCTAATTTTTTTCTCCAATATGTTATGGTCTACTTTGTCAAAGGCTTTTGCAAAATCTAGATAGATCACATCTGTGTCTTTTTCATTTATCATATTATTGTATATGTTTTCATTGTGTGCTATCAGTTGTGTCTGTGTACTTTTTCCAGGTACGAAACCGTGTTGACCCATATTAAACAAATTATTTTTGACCAAATGGTTCATTATTTTCTTTTTTATTACCCTCTCATACACTTTCATAATATGTGATGTTAGACTAACAGGTCTATAATTGCTTGCCTCTAGTCTTGATCCACTTTTGAAGATAGGGGTTATATAAGCTAATTTATGTTTAACATATATCTCGCTCATATCTATACTCTGTCTTAGCAGTATTGCAAGCGGCTTCGCGATAGTGTTTGCATTTTTTTTTAACAAAATCGCTGGAACTCCATCTGGTCCGGCTGCCGATCCATTTTTAATTTCGTTTATAGCCGTGACAATATCTGCTTCATTAATATCTATATCCGTTAGATATTCAACATTTTCTTCTCTCATTTCTGTTTCATTATTCTCATTCGCAATTCTTGGCGTGAACTCACTCTTATATTTTTCTACTAATATTTTGCATATTTCCTTTTTTTCATTCGTTAGCCGTCCTTCAATTCTTAGAGGGTCTATTTATATTCTCCTTTTATTCATCTTTTTTGCATAGGAGTAAAGTACTTTGGGGTTTCTTTTTATATTTTGAAGTGTCCTTTCTTCTAAGTCCCTTTTTTTCATTTTCTTTCGACTGTATAATCTTTTGTTTTGCATTTTCTATCTTACATTTTATTTCTCTAATTTTCCACACATTTTTTTCTTTTGCAAGATTTTTCTTCCACTTTCTAATTTTCTGAAATAAGATCCTTCTGTCTCTTGGTATGCACGTCTTTTGTTTATTGTTTTTTTTTCGGTACATATTTTTCAACAATTTTCTCCAGTATTTTGTACAGTATGTCCGTATTTACCTGTATATTATCACTTATAAATACATTTTTCCATTCTTTATTCAGTTCTTCATTTATTTCTGACCATTTTATATTCTTACTGTAAAAATTATATTTTCCATATCCTTCCCAAAGTTTTGTGCTTTTATTAATTCTGTGATCACTTGCTTTGGAATGAACTATCAATTCTATGACATTGTGGTCTGAAATTCCTGTGTTATACACTATTATTTCTTTAACATAATTCACCTCATTCACAAATACTAGATCTAGGACATTTTCCTTTCTTGTTGGAATGTGGTTTATTTGTTGCATATTATGTTCTAATAGCATATCTTGAAGCTTTTCAAATTGCCTCTTATCTTCTGCGCTACTATTACTCGCTTTTTTATATGTATACATACAACCACTTTCTTCTATCTGTTCTTTCCAATCCACGAAAGGAAAGTTAAAATCTCCGGATAGGAGTATATTCCAGTCTTTATGGTTTCTACATATATCATCTATTTTTTCTATTATTATGTCAAACTCCTTAGTATTTGGGGGTCTGTAAACTACAATATTCACTAGTTTTTCAAATTCAAATTCTACCGCAATCAATTCACATTTTGTGTTGCTGTATTTTTCACAGACTTTTCCTTGATTTATGTCTCTTCCATATATTGCGGTTCCCCCTTGATTCCTATTTTTTTCTGTCTGATCTATAAGTTTGGAAACCCTTTATCTGGTCATCACTGCCAGTCTCTTGGGAATACCATATTTCACTTATATTTAATATATCTATTTTTTCAATTTGGGTTAGTTCTTCTTGGAACTCTATTTTCCTTTTAGAGTTACTCGTGACTAAACCCTGTGCATTCATCACTATTATGGTTTGTGTTTCATTTCCATTATTTAATATTGGTAATAATATGGATTCTCCCATGCTTCCTTCCTGTTCTGATAGGATGTTCTTTTCTTCATTTCTCGGAATTCTGCCATTAAAAAATCCAACTTTTCCATAATATTTGTTCTTTCGCCTTCATACTTATTTTTGTGTGTAAACCTGTAATTATCCTCATATCTGCACCAACCCCTGGCATTATATATGCATTCTTTGTAGTTGGGCTCTATTTGTGGAGATTTAGGTCGAAAGGCCTTTTTTTGGTGCATAGTGCGGTATATACGCGGCCTGCTTTTTTGTTTCTTTTTTTGTTTCATTTTTTGTTTTTCTTTTCAGTTTGCTGAGTTTTCTTACTCTCATTCATAGTTGCAGGATGCATATATCGACATTTTTTTGTTTGAAACTGCATCCTTTTCCTTCTTTTAGGGTTTTGCATATTTTTGGATGGAGATCTCTGCATTCGTCACCATATCCGTCTAAATACGCACATTTACCATATATTTCATAATTATGGCATATCTTTGGATGCTTGTAGTAGCATCTTTCGCCAAATTTGCAATTCCCTCTTTTCAGCCTATTACAGACTATATCTTTCTTTTCTTTTTTTTTTCTTGTTCTTGCTCTTCCCTAAAAGTATGTAGGTCCGAGTAGAGTCTCTTGGGTCTATTATTTGTTTCCATCTGATAATTTATTTCTTCATAAGTATGTTGTTGGATGGCATCATGAGTTATATCAATGATTTCCTCTGCATCCTTACACATATCCTGTTTATTTTTCTCTTCTTCTTCTTCTTCTTCTTCTTCTTCTTCTTCTTCTTCTTCTTCTTTCTTCTTCTTCTTCTTCTTCTTCTTCTTCTTCTTCTTCTCTTCAACTATTTGCAGCTTTAGTCTCGACTTAATTATATTTTCTATCCAGACTAAGCATGTTGAGCAAAATACCTTTGTGTCTCTATTTTTTATTTTTTGCTGTATTTCAGCACATGTGGGGTGTGTCGGAACATTACAGGCATTACATTTTCTAATCAGTTGTTGAGGATTATTAATGGAATACCATATCTTACATGTATTACACACCATTTTGGCATTCTTTTTCCCAATGCATCAATCAGCATATTCACCATATTGGACTTGTTATTGAGAGAGAGAGAGAGAGAGAGAGAGAGAGAGAGAGAGAGAGAGAGAGAGAGAGAGGAGAGAGAGAGAGAGGAGAGAGAGAGAGGGGGGGGGTGGATTTTCAAGGGTTGAATCTGAGTAACTGAATTTAAAAGAAGATTGCATTAAATCTTTGTGAAAAGAGGACTGAAGTCTCATGAATGATGTATGGAGGGATACGAGAGAGAGAGAGAGAGAGAGAGAGAGAGGAGAGAGAGAGAGAGAGAGAGAGAGAGAGAGAGAGTGAGAGAGAGAGAGAGAGAGAGAGAGAGAGAGAGAGAGAGAGAGAGAGAGAGAGAGAGAGAGAGAGAGAGAGAGAGAGAATATATAACATCTTTGTAGCATTTTGCTTTCTTTTAGTAAATAAAGTCCTTCAAAACCAAGTTTAGCTATTAGTGAAGTACTGATAAGATTTAAAGTATTTTTTTTTACTTAACCGGACATACACGATTCATGTTTCCCAACTGCCTGTCAAACCTAAACCTCCCAGTTTTAAGCCATTGGAGGTAAAGAGGCGTTGATTTTTCCATGGACATTTTTATACACAAATACTTATTGTTCTCTAGTCTTGGATAGTGCACCAAGGTGTTCAACTGTTAGGTACACTATTCTATCTGTTCTCTTATTTTCTTTACTCACTGTAATATTTTTCCCTGCTGGAAACCCTTGGGCTTATAGTATCCAGCTTTTCCAACTAGTGCTGTAGCTTAGCTAATAATAATAATAATAATAATAATAATAATAATAATAATAATAATAATAATAATAATAATAATAATAATACGAACTTTTTATATACTGTATATTAATTGAACATAATTTTCTCAGGCAACGCAAATAGCTTTATGGCAACTGTGACTGTTTTTCCAGCTGTAGAAGCAAGAAAAATATTCTCTTTCTAAAAAATACGCGAAGGATAAAATCAATGTCAAATCTTTTCTCAGATAACCTCTAAAGTTTTAAATCTCTTCAGATGGTTAAAATCATTGGCCACACCACCGTTTGTATTCTAGTCCACAGCCTCTACAACGGTTACAACGTTTCCTTTTATTCTACCTTATTAAAAGTAGGAAGGTTTCCATATCAGGCTGTCCAGTCTAGCCACAACTCCTGTCAGTCATATTCTAATAACTTTCAGTTCTGTGACGTCGTAAAGATGATGTAACTAGATTCTCCATATTTTTTCTAACCTTTCTTGCAACCTAATATGTTAATATCTCTATCAAAAAAGTATAATATAACTGCCGAGGCAAAAAATACTTTACCTTCCTGTATTTTCTTTCCATCAGACACGACACCAACCTCTAAGTGAATTCTTTTCACTGCATTTTAATGGCTGGAATCAGTCAGAACCATTTTAGAATTTCTTGGAGGATTCCGCCTTTCAAAGTCTTGCTTTAATTTTCTCTATACCCTCAAAGCAATTATTTTGAGAACACGGTGCTATAGGAGACCAACCAGCCTGTACAATGAGTGAGAGAGATCACAAATGAATTAGCTCTAGGAAAAAAAGAGGGTCTCTTGGAAACAGGATTTCCTGTGCTAGAGGCGTTTTAACAAGGACTGACAAACAAATATCTTATTGATGATATTAACATATATTCCAATACACCATATCGAAGATATAAGGTTAAATTTTAGCTATATAAGACATATTTTAAAGATTACCCATGAATGACAGAAGCAAGGGATAATGACAATGCTCTAAAGACTGACCACAGAGGCAATACACCCTTGCCTCTGTGGTGGTCAGTCTCTAATAGAACAATACCCTAGAGCTGAAAATATATATATATATATATATATATATATATATATATATATATAATATATATATATATATATATATATATATATATATATATAATCAGTACCCAAGACCCCTCTCCATCAAAATAGGACCAGGGAGTGCTCAGTAAGGGCTGCTGACGACTCAGCAGGTAGACCTCTAAGCTCCTACAAACGCCATATTCCTAGCTAACAAGCATGGTGAGGGTTGCAGATACTACAAAAGAAAAAAGAAGCTTCAGCAAGTCTCGAACCCCGTCCAATAGTTCGTCAGTCAGGGATGTTTCAAATTTAAGAGAATCTGAAATTAAAGTTTAAATATATAAAACACAAACATCTTCTTAATGTTTGGAATTATTATCATTATTATTATTATTATTATTATTATTATTATTATTATTATTATTATTAGTCAAGCTACCTCCCTAGTTGGAAAAGCAAGATGCTATAAACTCAAGGGCTCCCACAGGGAAAAATAGCCAAGTGAAGAAAGGAAATAAGGAAATAAATAAATGATGAGATAAAATTAACAATAAATTATTCTAAAGACAGTAACAACGTCAAAACAGATAAAATAAATAAATGATACTTGATTTGCTGCATAGGAGAAGAAAGGTAATACTGGAATTATTTTACGAGTGTGTCTGAGAGAGAGAGAGAGAGAGAGAGAGAGAGAGAGAGTGTGTGTGTGTGTGTGTGTAAGTTCATGCTCTGCTAACATCAAAGTAATTGACATTTGAGAGCGATTAGATTCGTAGCAGCCTGGAGTCAAGTCGGGAATACTTTAATATCATGAATTCTGTCTCCTCAACGTTATAGAGCTAAGGTATATGAAAAACATTTCGGGGATTTTGACATTTGTTTCTATTTTCTGTCTAAAGCAAACAAAACAATATTGAGTTCTTGAATATAATCATTAGATTCCTCACAGATAAGTCGTTAGCATAAAGCTAGCGTATCCAGCCTATGTCAAAAAAAGAAAATAGGAAAGGAAATATATTCGGTTTAGCTTAATCGAAAAAAAAATAAAAAAAAAATAACAGAGGTTTGTTACTCAAATTTAGTGATCTTTCGAATATAGGGAAACTTCAAGAGAAGATAGGAAATATAACATTAAAGTAGATATTCATAAGGATACTTAAGCTGAAAATTATATTTCTCCGTCGATTAAGCATATCCTTTTAATTAAAGATACGCTAACCAGTAGAATGATATTCGACTTTGATATAAAAATTTAATATTTACATTTGAGGAGAGAGAGAGAGAGAGACGAGAGAGAGAGAGAGAAGAGAGAGAGAGAGAGAGAGAGAGAGAGAGATTTGCAAGCTTTCTCTCTGCTAAAATCAGAATGTTGGGCAGATCAGGATTATTTTTCCAGCCACGTGAGCGTCAGAGAGGTGAAAAAATCAATTTTTTTCCGTTCGGATTCTGGGGCATCTTTACACATCGTAGAAATAAATCATTTGTGGTGATTTTTGCGTGAACATATTTTCTTTCATTTTCCCAATTGCACAGCATTCACGAAATACCGATCTTGTTTCGAGTGAAGGTAAAATGAAAAAATAAATGTAGCTTTTCGAATTTGTAAATGAAAAAAATCCATGTATTATTTTAACATAGATTTCCGTTAGTCTAAGGAAGGTATGTGGTATATAATTGTTAATATTTCGAAAAATACAGAATGATTATCATAAGGAGGAATATTCAAGTGTAGTTTAATCAAATATATTTCACAAATGAGACATTCTGGAAAAAGGGCTTCAACATGTAAAAAAAAAAAAAAACCCCATACTGTAAAATAAACTGTAATTTTATTCGGAAATTCTCCGTAAAAAATGTATTGTTTTCAGCCGTATTTATGTAAAATACAGGACAACGTAATTCAATATACTTTGTTATTATATTTGAAAGGTTGGTGACCGTAATATCAATGCTTTATGTCAATATATCCGTTTTTAAAACGGTGAATGCCTGTCATTTATT
>NC_090744.1:8139494-8147524 GCF_036898095.1 Palaemon carinicauda | reverse complement strand
TATATATATGTGTGTGTGTGTGTGTGTATGTGTGTGTGTGTTTGTGTGTGTGTGTGTGTGTGCGTGTATGTATATATTATGTTTATATGTGGAATGCCATAGAAAGACCATAATCAGGCGTAAGTGGAAGGGCATTCTAGGGTCATTGTTCGGCAGTGGACCAGTAACTGCTAATGATGTATGTATGTATGTATGTATGTAGGAGAAAGAGTGTGGCAGACGTCTCTGCTAAAAGGTAAACAATGACAGATGAGAGAAAGAAAAAGTAATGAGACATCTGTATAGGTTTCACTAAACGAACAAAAATAATAGAACACCACAGAATAATGGATAAGCGACAGAGAGACATCATGGTAGGGGGAGCAAAGTCTTTTAGAATAACTCTCGCAAAAGAAATGTCCAATTGAAAGAAGAGAAAGGGAAAATGAAAAGAGTTTCAAAGAATACGAGGAGGAGGCAAAGAAAAGTGTATGAAATACTACAAGCAAGGAACTGAGTAAAAGAAAAAAAAATATATATATACATATATATATATATATATATATATATATATATATATATATATATATATATATATATATATATATATTAGTTTACAATACTTCTAAATTTTCATAGAATAGATTACTTGATTGCCATATTTGGATGAGATCAAGGTGAGTGGTAGATGGAGAAGGTTTGGACATTCTCTTCGCACTCCTCAAGAGAGATTGGTTCCCCAAACTTTTAACTGGGTTTCAAAATGCTCTACAAGTGTTAGAAGATCCAGGCTTACATGGCTGAGGACTATAAAGCGTGAAGTCGGAGATGATGAATGGAGAAGTATTGATTTAAAAGCTCAGGATTGAGACGACTAGCAAAATCTAACCGAGGCCCTTTGCGTCAAGAGGCTTACGAGGAGATGAGGATGATGAGGCAGTTTAAAAGATGGAATATAGAAAGTTTATCTTAAAAATGTTTAGGTGCAAATCAAGAACATAGATTCTTCCACTCAATAATTCTTGCTAATCTTAAGGTTAAAGTTATTGATCGTAGAGAATTGTCTATTATTTCAATATTCTAAATAAAATAGTCAGGTACAAATCAATATATTGAACGGCTGGATCCTATGTCATTAATACTAAGCTGAAATTAGATAATTGTCTTGATCATTATCCAATGAAAACCTGCGAGCCTCTTTTTTTCTAATACTTATCGCGAGTTAGCCAACCTGTGAGGTCTCGTATCACCTTCCTTATTTCATTAACTCCGGCTACGAAGATGGAAGGAGGTTATGTTTTCACCCCTGTTTGTTTGCTTGTTTGTTTGTATGTGTGTGTTTGTTTGTGAACAGCTCCCTGACCCTAATTTCAATCGTAGAATAATGAAACTTGCAGGAATTAACTGTTATGTAGAAAGCTGGATATTATTAAATTTTGAAAGGCCAACGCCAAAGGTCAAGCTTACAGTCAAGCAAAATGTCCAATTCACGTAATCAGCCATAAGTTTGGACATCGTTATCACAGAGACTTCAAACTTGGTTTATATTTGAGTTTGTGAAAATCCATGCCTATTAACACATGTTAAGGTCAAAGGTCAAGGTTAAACTCGAGCAAAAGGTCGAGAAATAAGCTGCCATGGCAGTGTGCTTTCTACTCAGTGCCGTCTAGTTAAAAATTTTTCTAAATTATAATACTTTTTCAAGAGTCTCTTTTCATTCAAATCTTCTTGTTATAAAATTTTCTGGTTCCACTTTTCATCTATACCTCCCGTTTCTTTCCATTTGTGTCTCTACCTTTATCAACCATTTTCCCTATCTGACAGTACATGTATCATACAATTATTTTCATAAGCTTTCATATCATTCATCCAATCGTACCAGAATGTGTATGCATTTATATTATACATAAAAGGAATAGATTTTAAAGACATTTGTCAATAAAATACTTAAAATTAGCTAAGGTTTTAATATCATGAAAACAGTATTCCACTTCTAAATCGTAAAATTCAGATTAAGAGAATCAAGTGTTTTGTGTATGAAACTCATCCAAGAAGAGGGTACAATAATGACATTAAATTTCACTCATCTCTATTGACAAACTTCAGAGAGAAACTTAACGAGCATCTTTTAGTTTACTGCTCAAATCACTTTGTTTCTTGATTACACTGCAATTTTCTTTTCTCGTTCTCCCCTTTTTTGCTTTGTCATAATTAATGATATGTTGGTTTGGTCACAACAAACATGTTGATCTATTGTACTTTGTTGCAGAGTCTTCATTCTTTTAAGCTTTGGTCCTAGGAAATCATGTTCCCCTTCCTTTGAACTTGTGTAAATATGCCATGGAGTTTTTAAGAGAGAGAGAGAGAGAGAGAGAGAGAGAGAGAGAGAGAGAGAGAGAGAGAGAGAGAGAGAGAGAGAGAGAGAGAGAGAGAGAGAGAGAGTTACAAGGATTTTGAATGTCTCAAAGACTTTTTGGTCCATCCACAAGGACTCCATTTTTATTATTATAACTTGTTTAGCTACAGCACAAGTTGGAAAAGCACGATGCTCTAAGCCCTCAGGACTCTAACAGGGAAAATATCCCAGTGAGGAAAGGAAATAAGGAAAAACTATAAGAGAAACATAAAAGCAATAATTATATCAAAATTAATCTTTCACTTGTTCATCGGTAAAGCGAATTTGTTTTTTTTTTAGGGTTTTTTATTGTCTAGTCTAACTTATTCTTGAATTGGTTTACCAGCTGGCTGTTCACTACATCCGCTTTGAACATTGTCCTCCTAGGGCATTGTCACCGTCCCTTGCCTCTGCCATTCATGAGTAACCTTTAAACCTACTACCAGTTACTTCGAACTAGTTTTGGACAAGCCATTAAAATGGTTCAATTAAGATAAGCTATTGTTTACCTGTAAGACCAAGGACATACAAATAAAGTGAAATTGAATTGAACCATATATTCATTAAAACAATACTACTGAGCTAATTCTTGGAACATACATTTATGTACAGTACAGTAAATGTCAGTATGAGAGTAGGCGTCAAAAAGTTCCATCAATATTTGAGAATCTTAGTATATCTGAATATGTCAGGAGTCAAATGAGAGCTTTTAAATTTGGATTTTTAGGTATATCATTGATAGTTTAGGAATCCCTAGGGCAGAAATTTGCTTTTTATTCTATAATAAATAATAAAAACTGCTGCAAAAATACCCTTATGAATAATGATGCCAAGTAATTATATATTTTCACACATTTTTACAATGAGGAAGACGAACTGATGTTATCATTCCTTCCTTGATAAAAAAAGCTAGAAAAAGACGAATAGAAACACTTTTAAGTAATTAGAGATATGTTTTAGGTAAATTCGAATCCTACTTCATTTCTGTCACTCGTCTAGAGAGGAGCTCCCTGGAAACCAAGAAAATTTTCTCCCTGGCCAAAGAGGTGTCGGGGTCAGCGTGTAACGAAATACGGAAGTAATTTCCCGTAGACTTTATATCCAGGCTCTCTCATGTGCAGTAATTGCTTGATTAATTCTGGCTGTATTCATCTCATAATGAAGCTAATCGTGTTCTGTGTTCCATCTATGGCTTTCATCTACTTTCTAAAAGAAGAAGAATCCTCATATATACGTGATCAGTTTTCAAATTTTGGTACAAGTGAAGAATTTGAAATTGATCATTCCATTTATTACAATTATTAAATGTGAAGATATGAGCTTTATCTCCTGGTATTCGAAAATAAAACACTTCCATTTTTCAAAACCTTGTAAAGAACAGTAATATCTATCGATTCTCCACACTGATAGATGGCATTAAAACATTATTTTTTCTCTACAGAGTGATATAAACTTTACATAACTTCATCCACATTTTTGCGTATATATCAGGTGATGTTTTGTTATAAATTTACTTTCAGTGCATGACATTAGGTAAAAAGGAAATAAAAAAAAAAGTATTTCACAAGTGATTGTCGAGTGAGCCAGCGTCGAACAAAAAAAAATGTTTGTTGGCAAAGATAAAGAGGAAACTTCAAGTATGTCGAAGGGAGTCGTGTAACTATTGAAGGTAACTATGGAAGAGAGAGAAATTGTTTTTTAGAGTTTACTAGAGATGTATGAAAAAAGGAAAACTAAGAAAAGGACTAATGAAACAGAGAGTAATTCGGTGGATGGGCTTTCGGAGGGATACTATAGGTCTGTTTTCTAAATCATCAGCAGCCATTGCCTGGCCCTCCCTGGTCCTAGCTTGACGAAGAGTGGTCTTGGCGCTGATCATATGTATATATGGTCAGTCTCTAGGGCATTGTCACTGCCCCTAAACTCTTCATTACATAGGTGTTGGTGAACGTGTACAGTATGTATACGTGTAGCGTAGGGGTATGTGAAGGAGAAGGTGTAGGTGTAGGCATAAGTGTACGTGTATATAGCCTCTGTACCATGGTCTTCCACTGTCTTACTCTTATTTTGTTAAAATTTTTATTATTAATATAAGAGAAATATATTTTATTGTTGTTACTATTCTTAAAATATTTCATTTCTCAATTGTTTCCTCTCCTCACTAGACTAGTTTCCCTGTTGGGACCCCAGGGGTTATAATTATGCTGCTTTTACAACTAGGGTTGTTGCTTAGCCATTGATAATAATAATAATAATAATAATAATAATAATAATAATAATAATAAAAATAATAATAATAATAATAATAATAATAATAATAATAATAATAATAATAATAATAATAATAATAATGCAAAGCCGTTAAAAACCTTTACGTCTCGAACTCCTGCTATGTGACTTTTGGAAATCTACACCGACCCCTCTATAAGTTCCCCTCTTCTCATTCAACCCAGGTGGAAAATGGTTAGAAAAACGTAAATGTCCATTTAAACGATATTTGAGGTACAAAATTGGAAAATGCTAATTACAAATCATTGTTTTTCTGTTTCTGTTTAATTCACAGTGGAGTCAAAGCTTGAAATAGGATCCGGTTAACAAGTGTAGAGTGACATCCAGGGAGACTGCTGTATCTTATACAGTAGTTTTTTCTTGCTATTTTCAATATAACAGTCCCTGGGCTTTGTTGATCCTATACACACACAAACACATACAGACACACACACATATATACATGTATGTATATATATATATATATATATATATATATATATATATATATATATATATATATATATATATATATATATATATATATATATACATATATTTATATATGTGTGTGTGTGTGTGTGTGTATGTAAATTCGTTCAACGTTGTTTCTCTATTGCCAGAGCGGCCAGACACAGAAATCATATAACATTTTTAGCGAAACTCACCTGTCAGAATAGATAGCTAAAAGAATTAGAAACCCAAGAGACTTGTTCCAGTTAACAACAGCAGAAATGGAAATAGAAGATGGATCCCCAACCGGAAAGGAAATAGATTCCCGCTCTAAGAATGCAGAAAAAATATAGAGAAAAAGGCTGTTAGATCTGTCAAACCTTCGAATGTAAAGGAAATCGCTTTTACGATGAGAGGAATCGAGTTTGAGAGTCGAGATAGATAAAGTTTAACATTGAATAAGACTGTTATGCAACGTGAGATAAGCAAAAATATGGGCAAATTCCATTATGTAATTCCTATTGATGATAATTTCTTGTTATCATTAATATAATACACAATACTCCAATTTCAATAATTTTCATACATCAGGTATCTTATATATCTAATCTTTAATCATAATTACATGGTCTCCTGATCGATGAGGAATAGAAAATTAAAAATTCTCATCTTCAAAGTTATTGCAACTCTTAATCGTTTGACGTTGATATCCATCCAAGAAACCCAATGTAATGATTGGCATCATCAGCATAAATTACCTGCTTATTTCACAAAAGGAAATCGTCTCGAAATTGGACGAAGTCTTTCGTAATGTTGCTTCAATGATGTAAATAACAAAGAACGTTCTCAGTTCTTTCGCAATCACATCTTGCTTCACTTGAAATCGCAATTCGATAATCATTTTACATAATTTCAAAAGGTGAAGTGCTTCCAGGATTACTGGAATTCGGGCAGTGATATTACCAGTTGTGTAGGTTACCGTTTATTATTATTATTATTATTATTATTATTATTATTATTATTATTATTATTATTATCATTATTATTATTATTATTATTATTATTATTATTATTATTATTAATATTATTATTATTATTATTATTAGTAGTAGTAGTAGTAGTAGTAGTAGTGGTAGCTAAGCTACAACCATAGTTGGAAAAGCAAGATGCTATTAGCCCAAGGGCTCCAAAAGGTAAAAATATCCTAGAGAGGAAAGGAAATAAGGAGATAAATAAACGATATGAGAAACAATGAACAATAAATATAAAATACTTTAAAAACAATAACACCATTTATGAAAAAGTTGATATCACTTCACCAGAAGCATCGATCAATATATTTATGTTTATTAAACTATAATTATTATACTTTATATTTTGATGAATTCTTCTCATAATAATCTATTGAGTCCTTAGCAGCCACTGCCTGACCCTCCTTGGTCCTAGCTTGGGTGGAGAGCGGTCTCGGGTGCTGATCATATGTACTGTAATATGGTCAGTCTCTATGGCATTGTCCTGCTTGATAGGGCACTGTCACTGTCCATTGTCTATGCCATTCATGAGCGGCCTTTAAGCCTTTAAATGTGATCCATGCAGAGATAAAAGCAGAATCTACATAAATAAATGGCTTTTTTCAGTGTTAAGCCATATTTCATGTGGAAATGATAAAGAAATGCAAAGGCCTCCCAACATTACAGCTGGACACATCAGGTGATATATTCATGTGATTATCTTGTTTCACATGGAAGCTGTGAAGATTAATAGGATTTGCTTACTGTTCCTTGGAAGATTTTGATTGTGATAAAGAAGGGGACAGAGAGAGAGAGAGAGAGAGAGAGAGAGAGAGAGAGAGAGAGAGAGAGAGAGAGAGAGAGAGAGAGAGAGAGGGGTATCTAGAATATTGTGTGGTATGGTATACTCTAAGAAGGTAGGACTAGAATATGATTGTTAGAATAAGGAAAGTTTTAAGGCATTCACATTCAGCTTCTCGGGATTTATATTCAGATCTGGGATAAAGAATTCAATAAACCTTAGCTTTGTGTCACACCAATCAAGACCAGAGTAAGATGCTGGAGATAAGGAAGTGCAATGATATTAAAAAAGGAGAGGAATTAACAAAGGAAATTAAATATTTTTAGAGAAATTGATTTATCATGATTCTTAAAAGGGAAATTGCAGTAAATAAACATAGTTGTATTTGGTTTAAAATCCATTGCCAATGAAAAAATGTTGAAATGAAGAATCTAATTTCCTGGTCATTAAAATAGTCATGTTCTTGGTTTCGTTACGTTTAACATTAACCCCCTTTCTGTGTTACTTACACTAATTTCGATTAATGTTCTTTTTATAGATCTGGGAAGCTTATGTCTTCTCATGATAGGAAACTTGATATATAGAATACAATATAAGATTGTTTCCAGGATTTATCCACAAATCATGCACAATTAACATAAAATAGTTAAGTGTCAAATAAACTATTTTCATGGCCAGAAAACATTACTTTATTCCAGGAATTTATTAACAATTTGATAATGATATTAAGAAATATTTCACAAGCTTCCATCCACTCAAAATTGAACATAGGATTATAAACACCAAACGTAAGTTCATTTAGTCAAACTCTAATCTGAATATCAGAAATATACTACAGTAGCCGTGTACCTAATTGCTATACGAAGTTTAAAAATTAAGTGTTTTATAATATTTTCTTTATTATTCATCGGCATGATAACGCCATATCAGGGTCATGATTTTATATGATTTGGGAATATTCTTTCTATTTTTATTAGGAAAATTACAATTTCACAGTTTACTATTTACAGATACATATTGATAGTGTATACATTTATACTTTTTATTTTGGTAATATTTACTGAAATCCCGTCAAGTAGAGAGAATAAAAATAAATCAAACCTCTCGTTCGATATTTCAATTT
>NC_090744.1:8100926-8108994 GCF_036898095.1 Palaemon carinicauda | reverse complement strand
CAAATAAGAATAAGAATAAGAATAAGAATAAGAATAAGAATAAGAATAAGAATAAGAATAAGAATAAGAATAAGAATAAAGATAGAGATAAAGATACTTAGTGTAGTTATACTGAGTCTTTGTAACCAGTCCATCTTTTGATAAGAATTTTAATCAAGATTCTGCTAATATATATTGATAAAATGCTCATAGTGACTGCTGTACCTTTAATGCGTGTTCCACTGTATATATGTATACTGCATTAACTGTTGTAACCTTCATGTATGTTCTACTGTATGTAAAAATCGTCTTTGATAAAATAACAACATTGGTATTGTTTGTTTTGGGCGAAAATAATGTGAAAATTTCTGATTCAAAAATAAAATATTTTTCAAACAGAGAATCACATCTCGTTTATCCTTTACTGCTAAGTTGAAAATATATTTTTTTTTTTTCCACGGAAAACTTCACCGTTAATAAGTTTAACACAAATCTGAATTGAGAAGCAAAAGTGTTTGGTTTTCCACACATGAAAAATATATATATTTTTCTTTCGGATGAAAACGTTTTCTTGGAAATGATTTTCTCTCTTTCAAAGTATTGTGGATTTGATCCTGAATCAGAATTAACTTTTCATGCAATTCATCGCTCGTCTATCATTTTTAGAATTCATTCATCATTTTTTGTTTTTTCCTTTAGCTATTTTCTAATTGTTTATGTGTTTATCTGTACCATTATCATAATAAAATATTGTAAGTTTTTCATATATTGCAAAATAAGACTAACATCTAACATAAACCTATGATGAAAGACTTTATTACACCTTTCCTTACAGAATAATAATAATAATAATAATAATAATAATAATAATAATAGTAGTAGTAGTAGTAGTAGTAGTAGTAGTAGTAGTAGTAGTAATAATAATAATAATGATAATAATAATAATAATAATATACTACAGGGAAAGGGATTTATCTTACACTCATAAATATACCAAGTTTATTGTCACAAGCGGAAGAAATAGAGATATAAAATGCATTCACTTGCAAATTTCCCCCCGGGTGCTTTGCCGTGATGCGAATATTATATCATGTTCGCTAAAATTTATTTCTCAAATAAAACGTTTTACTGACGATATTACGGCCTTCAGTAATGTCATGGTAATGGTAATTACCTCCACCAACGATGTTGGAAGGAGGTTATGTTTTACCACTTGTTTGTGTGTTTGTTTGTACGTGTGTATGTTTCTGAACAGCTTCCTGGCCACAATTTTAATTGTAGAGTAATGAAATTTGCAGGGGTTGACTGTATATGAAAAGCTAAAAATGGGTAAATTTTGGAAGGCAAAGGGACAAGGTCAAGGTCACGGATAATAAAAAGGTCCAATTCATGAAATCAGCCATAAATTTGGACATCGTTGTCACAGAGACTATAAATTTGTTTCACATATGAGTGTAGGAAAATATACGCCCATTAAAACATGTTAAAGTCAAATTCTATGGTCAAGGTCGGTCAAAAGGTTAAGATATGTGCTTTTACTGAGTGCCTCTCTAGTTTATTACATTGAGTAACCTAATACTTATGTCTTTTTGGGATTTCATATATTGGCAAATTATCATTTTCCTTTTTTAATCAATCCTAACTTAGGTTAGATTTCAATGCATAGGCATATTTCTATACAATTAGGATACAATAAATACAATAGAATGAAAAAATGAGAATTCAAAATAGATTACCTTCACCAAAACTTGGTAAAAAGAAAATCTATATTCTTAACATCAATGGATAATAGTCTCAAAAGAATAAACTCCTTTAAATTTTGAACTGAACGGAAAACTGTCCAATTGCTCAACATATTGAAAAAAAAAAACTATTTAATTTCATTATAATTGAGAAAGACGGGGGACGAGGAGCTTCTGAAATATATATATATATATATATATATATATATATATATATATATATATATATATATATATATATATATATATATATATATATATATATATTTCTTCCCAGCATTACTAGACGTATAAATACTCGTTCCCTCTCCGTTCTTCGGGTAGGGAGAGAAGGAGTTGTCATACCCTAGTGAGAGGGGCATTGCATGTTCATGTATATATATGTATATCTAATATTCAACAGTCAAAGAAAAAAAAAAGACTTATGTCAGCCTGTTCAACAAAAAATCATTTACTGTATGTTTGAACTTTTGAAGCTCTACTGATTCACTTCCGATCAAGATAATTCCATAACTTAGTCACAGCTGGAATAAACTACGTGGCATTATGAACTTATGCCAGTACCTCATCAGTTAATCCTAGAAAATCATCTTTAATAACCTCTTAGAATGAAAATTGTTTTTGTGTGTGTACATACGATACTTATTTTCGTATATGCATTGAATATTTTAGATCGAAAACGGCCATATTTGCAAAACATACATCAATTCGTTATAAAAAATATAGTTTGAAATGTATCGATGCTCACAGAGTCCTTAATTGCTTCCAATGGAATTTCTAATTGCCAATGGATGCGATCAACTAACAAGTTTTTCGCCATTTTCATTTGGCAACTTTGCGACACATCGGTCATATAGTCCCTTCTTAGTAAGGAAAACTTCCTCTCATTACTTTCTCTCTCTCTCTCTCTCTCTCTCTCTCTCTCTCTCTCATCTCTCTCTCTCTCTCTCTCTCTCTCTCTCTCTCTCTCTCTCTCTCTCTCTCTCTTTAGCTATTTACTTTGCTAGTTTCTCTCTCTCTCTCTCTCTCTCTCTCTCTCTCTCTCTCTCTCTCTCTCTATATCAGAAAAAGACAGTAAGAGAGAGAGACCCGTTTTGTGTTATATCGATCGTATTGTCCCCCGCTTGGCAAAGAAAACTTCCTCTCTCTCTCTCTCTCTCTCTCTCTCTCTCTCTCTCTCTCTCTCTCTCTCTCTCTCTCTCTCTCTTTGTATGTGTGTGTGTGTGTGTCTCTCTCTCTCTCTCTCTTTGTATGTGTGTGTGTGTGTGTGTGAGAGAGAGAGAGAGAGAGAGAGAGAGAGAGAGAGAGAGAGAGAGAGAGAGAGAGTACTTTTGCTAGATAATTACTTTAGTAGGAATGCTTCAAATGTTGATAAATAATATTTTCTAGTAATAAAAAGTTTGGAATTTTAAGATGAAATCATATTACGAGCAAAGTTGGTAACATTATATATTGTAAATTAATCACTAGCTATGTGTATAGCAAATAATTTAGTAACATTATATATAGGGAATCATACATTAACATTATATATTGTAAATTATTCAGTAACGATTATAGTAAACCGTGCAGTAACATTATATATTGCAAGTAGTTTAGATACGTTATATAATGAGCGTCCTTGAAACTTTTGTTAGTAACAAATACACAGATAACATCCTGTCTATTACCAGTAATCTAGTAATTTGTATTAGTTATACAATCGGTTACTATTTCTTATAATTCCAATAGTTGTCAAAAAAGAAAAAATAGAAACTCTCTTCACAGTTAAATGAATAAATATAGGCAATTGATTGTAGACCTTTCAATATAAAATGTATATAGGAAATTATACTTGCTTATGGGAATCATTGTATATCCACATAGTACCTGTATAATACACATTGATATGTTCTTAAAAAATCATAGTCTTAAAGAGGGAATGTTATGTAGTAGCCTGTTGGTAACGTCCTCGCCTCATGATTGCCAGGCTTGAGTTCGAGTCCCGCTCAAACTCTTTAGTTCATTTGGTTGCTGCAACCTCACCATCCTTGTGAGCCAAGAAGGGTATTTTGGGGGAGCCTATAGGTTTATATGCTGAGTCACCAGCAGTCATTGCTTGGCCCTTCTTGCCCCTAGCTTGGGAGGAGAGGAGGCTAGGGCGCTAATCATATGTAATATGGCCAGTCTCTAGGGCATTGTCCTGCCTGATAGGGCTATGTCACTGACCCTCACCTCTGCTATTCATGAGCGGCCTTTAAATCTTTGATTAGCTGAGCACCTTTCAATATAGAATTCATGTGGGAAATTAAACATTTCTATAGAAATCATTGCATATCCACATAGTATAATTTAGTTTAACAATTTCTTCAAAACGGTAGTCTTTAAGAGGGAAACTTTATGTCATTCATAGTTGTACTGTATATCAAACTCAGACTTATTTCTACTTATGGATTCAGATGTTCAAATGTAGTCGATAGAACTCCTTCTGTCAGAGCCTGTGAGCCACATAAAAGAGACACAAGTTTACATCACAATTTCCTACATCCAAAGAGGAAAGAAATAGAAATATTTATCATCCAAAGGAAAATATTGTGTTGACTTAAGTGCCACGCGCGCATCTGTTTTTGCAACATTTGTGACAACGGGTACACTGTTAAAAATTTGCATTAAAAAAACAGTAAATGCCCGGCAGTACTTATTCCAGGATTTTTACCGTTTTAAAAACGGATATATTGACGTATAGGAGTGATATTGCGGTCACCAACTCGTATAATATAAGATCAAAGTATGGTGAAATTACGGTCACCTGTATTTTACTGAAATACAGAGGAGAATAGTATATTTTTACACGGAATTTCCGATTAAAATTGCAGGTTATTTTAACAGTGTAGCATTATTTTTCCAGTCGCTGCCAATGTCTTTCGTTAACTTCTATTTTATTTATCTATTTCTATTTCCTTTCGTTGGATTTGCCTGCGAAGAGTAAAAGAAGGAATCAAAGTTATGTGTAAAATTTTACGAATTAATGTTTTAATTTCCATATTTGTATAACAAATCATAAACTGTACAATGAAGCCATATTAGGTTATAGTTTACATGGTGGAAATTTCAGGCATCAAAAATATTTACACTTTTTTTTTATATTCAATTCAAAATATAAATGAGTCATCGTCATTGTCATAATCAAATTCTTGTTTTAAATAAAAATATAATATATTATAATATATTTATATATATATCTGTATATCTATTCTAATGCTTATTTATAAATGTCAATTGCGAGTGTTTTGATTGAAAATAATATGATAAATTGTATGAAAAATTATCCGCCATGAGTTAATTTCAAAAGTGTTAATCAAAGAACTTATTTTATTAATTCAAATTTATATGTAATGAAGATTACATACGTTCCTAATTAAAATTTTGAAACATTCTATTAAAAACTAGAAAAGCACTCTGAGACTGCAGACCTCCACCACGGCAGCTTATTTCTCGAAACCAACTTGCCTTTCCCAGAATAAATTTAGACCGTAGGCGTATTTAAAGTCTTTGTTACAAGCATGTGCGAAATTAGGGTTAAGTTTAATTTGAATTCATTGGACCTGTTGGTCGACCTTAACCTTGACCTTGACCTTTGACCTAGGACTTTCAAAATTATTTCACTCCCCCGTCTAAACATGATAATTAATCCAGGAAAGTTTCATTACACTGTGAGTAAAATTGTAGCTAGGTAGTTGTTGACAAACAAACAGACAAACGGACAATCGACCAAACAGACAAACAGGGCCGAAAACATAACCTCCTCCGAACTTCGTTGGCGGAGGTAATAATTAATTTTCATCTTACATCTTAAACGTTCGTAAGACCGTTTGAAGTCATTAATTAAATTTCCTTTGATGGATAATAATCTCATTTTCTTGATGAACTTGATAAGATCTTAAAGAACTTCATAAGAAGTGGTAATTATCCTCTCCGCCAACGAAGTTAGAAGGAGATTATGTTTTACCCCCTGTTTGTGTGTTTGTGTGTGTGTGTTTGTTTATGACCATCTTCCTGGTCACAATTTTAATCGTAAAGTAATGAAACTGGGGGAGATTATCTGATATGTAAAAAGTTGGGAATTGATAAATTTTGGAAGGTCAAGGTCAAAGGTCAAGGTTACGGTCAAGCAAAATGTCCAATTCACTTAATCGCCCATAAGTTTGGACACAGCTGTCACAGAAACTTCAAAACTTGGTTCATATTTGAGCGTAGGAAAACCATGTTAATTAATACACGTGAAAGTCGAAGGTCAAGGTCGAGTCTAAGGTGAAGGTCAAGCAAATGGTCATATTCCGGTCATCAATCATAGGGCCGTAATTTTAATTGTAAAGTAATGAATTTTGTATGAATTTTAATGTGTTATGTAAAGAGCTGTAAACGATTGGGGAAACCTACAACAAACAAAAATAGTCATGATCGCTAAACTCCAATCTAAGGCAGATCGGGATCGAATACTTGAAGCAGCACCTACTCTAAAAACGACAGGCAGTGGATTTGATAGAATATTCATAAAGAAAGATGTTCATCCATTGGTTAGAAAGGAATTCAGCCGGTTAAAGGAAGTGAAAAGAAGGAAAAGAGATAAACCTGAAAACTAAGGCTATACTGTTAACTACGACTCAAGTCGACGAGAAGTCCTTGTAAATGGTAGAGTTGTTGACTATTTTAGACCTTCATTTTTTATGTAAAAGGGGTAAAGACAATAATCAAATTATATTCTTGGAACATTAATGGTAATGTTTCTAAGTTAGAAAGCCTAATAGGTATTCTGATAGATTACGATATTGTATTTTTGCAGGAAATAAAGACGAGTTATCCATTCTCTTTAGCAGGCTTTTCATGTATACGAAGCAAGATTATTGAAGGCGAGGAACTTTGTGGTCTTGTGGCTGTGCTTATGAAAAGCCACCTTTTCGAGAATCATGTTTATGATGTAAATGAACTAAAAGACCAAGTTTGGTTTCGTCTCCGTCCCCTTCCAGACCTCTTGTTGGGTGCGCTTTACATTCCTCCCCATGACTCCCTTTATTACAGTAATGCTAGTATCTCATTCATTCAAGAACAAGTATATAATAACCCTGATATGAGAGTATTAATAATGGGTGACTTGAACGCACGTCTTGGGTCTCTTGAATATTTTAATAACCCCCAGGGATTCCGTTATAGTAAGAATCCCGATGTAACTATAAATAACCATGGTAGAGTAATGAGAGAGATTTCTAAAAGTTTAAACCTAACACAATAAACCATCTAATCGGGGTTCTCTGGGGGCGGGGGGAGGCCTGACTTATAGACAGGGTTCTCAGTGGAGAAGTCAAATTGACTGGGCATTTTGTTCTCAAGATTATTTGTCTGTTGTTAAAGATTTTTATATTTGCTATTCATATAATTTTCCATCAAACCATGTTCCCATTGGTTTGGAAATTGAAACTGATTTTTGTGGTTCGTCCTTACTAGTTGAAAGATTTAAATTACTTGTATCCCTTCCTAAAGATAGTAGTTTACCATTACAGGAACCCATTGCATTTAGTAAAACTGATCCAAAAAAAGTGACTTCTCTTTTACCTGACCCTATATCAATTATGGATAATGATAATGAAACTTATGATATAAATAATATATGTTTTAAGATAGAAAAAGTTTTGTGTGATGTTTCATCAAAAGCTTTACAACCCATAGTTACAGTGGCAAATGAAAATTGTGACAATAGATGGAAATGGTTACTTGAATAGAATGATGCTAAAACAATTTGGGCAGCAATAAATTGGAGGTGCACTTTTGACAAAAAAAAAAAAAAAAAAAAAAAAAAAAAAAAACTGTTACTGCTCCAAATGATTTTGAACTAGCGAATTATTTGTCAAAACTTTATAGTGCTGAACAAAGGGAAACAGAGGTCCCTTTTGAAATTAATGGGCCGACTCAAGTCTACATTCCACTCCTCGATGATCCGATTACGGAAAGAGAATTGAGGGAAGGCATTCAGGAAATCCAGTCCAATAAAGCCCCTGGACCTGATGGTGTCCCTCCTGGAGTTTTTAGACTGCTCAATGAAGCTTGGATTTTATTCATAGTATTTTTTCTGAATTCTGTCTTCCTCGTGTTATATCCTTTCTCATGGACAACTGCCAAATTTTTCAGCATTTTCAAAGGAGGGGACCCTAGGGATCCTGGCAACTACCGTGGGATAAACATTATGGCGGCATTGCCCAAGCTCTATGATCATATCCTCAATAACAGACTAAAACAATGGTTTATAACTGACGAGGAACAAGCTGGTGCCAAGAAGGGGAGAGGCTTTGAAGAGCAAATTCTAACTTTGCACC
>NC_090744.1:8093426-8095926 GCF_036898095.1 Palaemon carinicauda | reverse complement strand
TCCGGTACAGTGTTTTTATGTTCTTTGAAACACTTACAGGCATGACAACCTTTTATATAATTCTCTAAAGATTTTTTCATTCCTAACCAAAAGAAGGATTCAAGTGCTCGCCTTAATGTTCTATCAATCCCTAAATTCCCTGCATACGGACTTGCATGTACAATGTGGATGGCTCATTTAATTAAAGGGTGAGGAAGAATGCACAAAATTCCCCTCCCCTCTTCTCGTAAGCCCAATATAAGAAATCATTTTAAAAAAAAAAAAATTTCACGAGGCACATTGAGAAATGATGGATAACTCTCCGATTTTCCTTTAATCACTGCGCGCACTCTTTCCATCCATTCCTCTTTTTCCTGTCCCTCTCGGACTTCTTTTATGTCCCAACCTCCCAAGTCAATACAACCTGCACCATCAGGTCATTCATTCTGGACACACCTGGTCATGTCCTCGGCCATCTCTCTCTCTCTCTCCCGAGTCGGCTCTCTGTCTGTCTCTCTCTCTCCCGAGTCGACTCTCTCTTTCTCTCTCTCTCTCTCCCGTCTACTGTGTGTGCATCGCAAGAACTCTCATCACGTTCTCTATTTCCTCTATTATGATGGGGTGTTCACCATTTTGGTTACGTTCTTCGTTCCTCTTTTTTGCCTTAGTTGTTACTCCTACTACTGGACTTCTAGAGAGAGCATCAGCTACCTTGTTAGCCTTACCTTTTATGTGGTGAAAACCCTTTATATTAAACTCTAACAATCTCTTAATCCATCTCACTTGACGAGAGGTCAAATAATTTTTATAATACAAATCACGTAAGGGGCGATGATCGCTTTGCAACTCAATCGACTGAACTAATAAAAAGAACCAATGCTTCTCTAGAACCCAAAGAATAGCTAAACCCTCTCGATCGAATATACTATAATTCTTTTCTGCCTCTTTTAATGCTCGGGAAGCAAAACAAATGGGTCTCTCTCTGCCTTTATCATCTCGTTGAGAAACTACGCCACCAATAGCTATGCTACTCGCATCTGTTGTTACTAAAAACGGGCGATCAAATCTAGGATATGCGAGTAATTCATTGCTAGTTAAGGCAGCTTTCAAATGGTTGAAGGCCCTTTCTTCTTCCTCTCCCCAATTTATTACTTTTTGTTTCTTTAAAGCATCTAAGGGTCTCGCTATCTCTCCAAAACCTCTTATGTATTTACGGTAATACCCAGCGAGCCCAAGGAACCCAGCTACTTCCTTAGAGTTACGTGGCCTGGGGAGATCTGTAATAGCCGCTACTTTACTGGGGCAGTTCTTGTGACCTAAAAATTCGACCTGTTTGCAGAAAAATTTGCACTTTAACAAATTTATTTTCATACCATTACGTCGCAAAGCTTCTAAAACTTTACGAATATTATTATTATGTTCTTCAGCCGTTTTCCCTGTAATTATGATATCATTAAATAAACAAGAACATTACAGCCAATTAAGGGCGACAAACCCGCCATCATTACTCAAGAAAAATGACTTGGAGCATTTTTAACACAGAAAGGAAGAAAATTAAACTGAAATAATTGATCGTTAGTTATAATTGCAGTTTTACATTTACTGTCTTCCTGAATGGGTATTTGATAGTATCCAGATTTTAAATCAACAGTTATAAAATATTTGCTATTCCGTACTTTCACAAGTAATTCTTCGATTGAGGGCGATGGGAAGGCATTATCCTTAGTGATTGCATTCAATTTCCTATAATCAACACACAATCTTACCGAGCCATCCTTTTTCATAACAGCTACAATTGGAGAAGCCCAGAGTGATTCGCTCTCCTTGATTATCCCTTGTTCCCTTAATTTATTAATTTCCCTTTCTATCTCTCCCTGGAAATGAATGGGTACCTTATAAGGCCTTGACCTGATCGGCTCCGCCTGCCCAGTTTCAATGCTAAAAGGAAATCCATCAATTTTCCCGGGTGGCTCATCTCCAGTTACAATTACATCGGAATAATTATTGACAATGTCACTAACTACAGGCTGATATTCTGAGGGACAATTTTCGCGATTGCATAATCAAATTCTGAGTGCGTTCGTCTATGCGGGTTGGAGTTGTGGCTCCCAGCATCCCATTATAAGCAATTTCACATAACTCCAATTCACAAACAGCATGCCTTCCTAAAACAACACTTTAATAGACATCGTTATATCAGCTTTGTTTTTTTCAATTTCTGTCAAGCCTTCTAATATCATATGGGCCCAATTGTCATGTGGTTTAACAACTACTTTGGTTCCTTCCGCAAGAGGGCGACACGGGGTCACAGATATACTCGTAAGGGTCTGGGGGGACAACACTTCTCCACTATCAGGTACAGCTGTTACCTTACTTAAATGTCTCTTCGAGCTAACACACGCACTTACTGTCTCATGACTTTCTATCGGCAAAGTGTACCTTCCTGCTTTTACTGTTATTGTATCTTTTCCCCCGAAAGGCCAATTTGATTATTAGATATAAAGTCTATTCCAAAGATATC
>NC_090744.1:8080926-8085926 GCF_036898095.1 Palaemon carinicauda | reverse complement strand
GGCTTTCGAAATCCCGAAGCGCTTTCTCACCGCTAGGGCGAGAAAATCATGAGCTGCAGGGTCTGGGTTTTCTGTAATGAAGCGCAGACAGTCGACTTCTGGACTCGCTGGGTCAGAACTGGATGTGGTAGCGGCACGAACTTCATCTGTAGTTCCAACGCCAAGGGGAACCACATGCTGTTCGCCCACTTGTGGGCCACTATTGCCGCTACCCCCTTGAAGGATCTCAGTTTGTTGAGGACCCTCAACAGAAGGTTGTGAGGAGGGAACAGATAAATCCTGGACCATCTGTTCCAGTCGAGGGACATTGCGTCCACTGCTTCCGCTAAGGGGTCCTCGTACGGGGACACGTACAGGGGCAACTTCTTGTTGTCTTTCGTCGCAAAGAGGTCTATTTGCAGTTCTGGGACTTGATTCAGAATGAAGGAAAATGATCCTGCGTCTAAGGACCATTCCGACTCTATCGGTGTGAACCTGGATAGAGCGTCCGCTGTCACATTGCGGACTCCTTGAAGGTGAACTGCCGACAGGTACCACTTCTTCTTTTCCGCCAATCGGAAAATGGCTAACATCACTTGGTTGAGAGGTGGTGACCTCGACCCTTGTCGATTCAAGCATCTCACAACCACCTCGCTGTCTGTCACCAATCTTATGTGGATCGAGTGACGCGGGGAGACTTTCTTTAAGGTAAGGAGCACTGCCATAGCTTCTAGAAAGTTTATATGAAAGGTCCTGAATAGCTTGGACCAAGTCCCCTGGACTTTTTTCCGATGAGAGTGACCTCCCCATCCCTCCTTTGAGGCGTCTGAGTGAATCGTCAACGACGGGGGAGGTGGCTGAAGAAGAACAGACTTCTTTAGATGTCTGGCTTGGGACCAAGGTCTGAGAAGAGTACGTAGCCGAGGCGGCACTGGTCTTCTCAGGTCTCTTCGCGCGTTTGATGCATACCTTCTCCAAACTCCGGTTGCATCCTTTAGCTGTGCTCTTAGCACTGGGTCTGTCACTGAAGCAAACTGGAGAGAGCCTAGTACCCTCTCCTGTTCGCGTCTTGATATCCTTTCGGAATCTAGAAGTCTCTTGACAGAGCCCGCTATCTCCTTCCTTTTCTTCATTGGGATGGAGAAACTGTGTGACAAAAGGTCCCAGTGGATTCCCAGCCACTGGAACTTTTGGGATGGAGAAAGTCGAGACTTTTTCTTGTTGATCTTGAAGCCTAGGTACTCTAGGAACTGGATCACCTGACTGGAAGCTTGCAAGCATTCGGTCTCGGATGCTGCCCACACCAGCCAGTCGTCCAGGTAGGCTACTACCTGAATTCCCTTTAGGCATAATTGTTTGAGAGCTGCGCTCGCAAGCTTCGTGAAAATCCTTGGGGCTATGTTTAGCCCGAATGGCATGGCTCTGAAGGCGTACAGTTTTCGTTGTAGCCTGAACCCTAGGTAGGGGGAGAGTCGACGGCTGATTGGAATGTGCCAATAGGCGTCTGACAAGTCTATAGAGACTGAGTATGCCCTCTTGGGCAGTAAGGTCCTTATGTGTTGCAGTGTTAGCATCTTGAATTTGCAATTCACTATGAACTTGTTGAGTGGTGACAAGTCCAGAATGACTCTGAGCTTTTCCGAGTCTTTCTTGGGAACACAAAACAGCCTCCCTTGGAATTTGATGGACTTCACCTTTCGGATCACATTTTTCTCCAACAGTTCTTGAACGTACTCCTCCAAAATGGGGGTGGAGTGTTGGAAAAACCGAAGGCATGGGGGTGGAGTGCTGTACCAGCTCCAACCCAGTCCATTCTTGAGTAGGCTTTGGGCCCAGGGATCGAAGGTCCAGCGATCCCAAAATTTCATCAGTCTCCCTCCTACCGGTATCATTTCACTTGGACTGCCGTCCTGAGGTCTTGCCTCCCTGACCACGACCACCTCTGAATCCCCTTCCCCTTGAGGGGCGCCTAGACGAGCCTCTGGCTGCTCCTCTAGGTTTTGCACGAAAGGAAGAAGACTGTCCTTCGAACGTTGGGGCGAATGTGGTTGACTGACCTGGCACCGCCTGGGGTACCCATTGAAAGGCAGTCGGGGTTTGTGCCACCATTTGGGGCACTGGAGGCAAAGGCAATTGCAGTTGCTGTTGCTGTCTATAAGGCTTGGCTGGCCGAGATGGTAGCCTAGTCTTCATATTCTTCCTCTTTGGTTGAGGACCCTCATCCGGGGAAGATTTTCTTTTGATAGCCAGGCCCCACTTCTGGAGAAGATTTCTATTCTCCACGGCGGCCTTATCAACAACCTCTTTGACCACATCGGTAGGGAAAAGGTCTTTTCCCCAAATGTTGGAGGAGATTAACTTCCTTGGCTCGTGTCTCACCGAAGCCCCGGTGAACACGAACTCCCTGCAAGCTCTCCTTGCCTTGACGAAGTTATAAAGGTCCTTCGTCACTGTGGCTAAGTGAGACTTAGCCACTACCATGAACATTTCATGGACCTTGGGGTCACTTGCCATCGTCTCGAGAGTAGTCTGATGAGACATTGAGGCAGCCAGTCTTTCTTTTGTCTCGAACTCTCTTCGTAAAAGAGATTCGGACAGCTTGGGGAGGTCCTCGCCGAATTGCCGTCCGGCAATATCAGCCTCCAACTTTCCCACTGAGAATGTTAGATGGACATCCTTCCAGTCTTTGTGGTCCATAGGTAGAGCCAGCGACAAGGGTTTACACTCCTCCAGGGAGGGGCAAGGCTTGCCGGCCTCGACTGCCTTTAGGACAGCCGCAAACCCTTTCTGTAAAAAGGGGAAGGCTCTATCAGGAGAGGACACAAACGAAGGGAGCTTCTTGCTCAATGCAGCTACCTTCGAATTCGAGAAGCCCCTCTCTTTCATCGAGGATGAAAGTAGGGCTTGAGCCTTAGCGTGGTCCATAACAATGACCTCCTTCGGCTCTGTCTCCTCCCTTGAAGCTGGTTCTTTTCTCAGCCGGACATAGCAGTCCGGATATGATGCCTTGCTGGGCCAGAATTCTACCTCCTCTAGGGGAACTGAACCCAGCTTATCCGAAATGACGATCTTTCCAGTCGTCATCGGCATGTGCTCAGCATACCTCCATGGGTTAGCATCTGAGCATATGGGAAGGTCTTTCACATTGAGCCTTTTCCGGGGCCCATGTGATTCTGCCAGGGACTGCATGCGCAGTTCCATTGCAGCCGCCTTCTCCTGATTCTCCTTCTGCATTTGTTGGATCATTCCAACAATCGAAGAGAGGGCCTGTCCCAGTTCTACTGGGAGGCCAGCCGATGTTGAGGGGATAGGCTCCGGCATCTGAACCGGAGCAGCCGACACCTCGTCGACCTCATCCTCTACGACATCCGGGGTTTGAACTTGATCCTGACCTTCTGCCAGGAGGTCTTCTTCCAAACGATCGTCCAGGTCAGACATCCTGTCACACAACTGGATGTCTTGCATCGCATCTGCGACTTCCTCGTCCACCTGGACTTGATCTTGAAGGATCTCCTCTTGAGGCTGGGGAATCACTGCCTCAGCTGATGCCTGGGGAAAAAGATACGCCCTCATCTTCTCACTTGGAAGATAAGGGCCAGAGGTGTTCTTCTTGAAGCCCCTTACCCAAGTACGAAGCTTTTCCCTAGCTATATCCCTTGATTCCGCCGTTCTAGGGGAATCAAAAGCCTCAGTAATCAGGTTAGTGCATACAGTACATACCTGAGGGTCCCAATACTGGAGATCATCCTTGGAGACAGCGCATGCTGCGTGTCTCCTACAACACTCATGTCCGCAGAGGTTCTTGCTGCGGACATTGCAGAAAACATTTCCGCACTTCGGAGGGTCCTCCTGTAAAGAGAAGAAATTTCCATGAGTATCAAGTGAACTATGTATCACTGGATATGCATAGTATAGCATAACAATTCATAATTGAAAGACACACACTTGTGTTTCCCTCACAACCCATTGTTGCAGCCTTCCGGATAATAAAATAAAAAATGGTTTATCTCTACTAGAGTAACCAATGCAAGGTTTCCAGAGGAAACAGGTGGAGCTCACACCTAGGCAATGATTTTAAAAATCCTGGATAATAGACGGGGAAGAACTCTGCTTCCTGTCTGAGGGCAACAGCAAAGGGCTGTGTAAGAAAACACAATAGTATTAGAAGATACAGTGCTGTACCTAAACTTTTACTATAGTTTTCTTCTTACTGTATATGCTATACAGAAGAATACTAGTACAGTATAGGAGGATGTGTGCCGGCCTGCCTTTGCCGGCCGGCACACACCACAATTAGCTTTAAAGTATACTACTTAACAGCTATAGGGCGGCAGCCCTCTGGTTCAAATGCCTGTGCCGGCGGCAGCAGCTGCCGGCCAGCAACAGCCAGTGTTGGCCGGCAATGATTGCCGGCCAGCAACTACACAAGGTAGTACCCAGCTGCCGGCCACACTCTTGGTGACCGGCAGACAAGGACTGACATAAGCCGGCCGGCAAAGGTACAAGACCGATGCCAGCCGGCAGCAAAAGAACCAGAAGACTACCCCTGCCCGGCTGCCGGCCTCATAGGCCGGCTGCCGGGACAGGTACAGCACTAGAAGAAAATAGAATGGATGCCGGGATAAGAGTGTACACAACCCCCCAAGCCCGGCAACCGAAAGAGTGCATATAAGGAAGGGGAGAAACTTAATTCAGGCTTCCTTGACCAATGCCGTCCGGCTCTGCCGGCAGGCATGGATGAGGGACCAAGAGAGGTCCGGGCAGCACTCGAAAACATAAGACCCTTGCCGTCCAGCGTCTCTGCCGGCCGGCAATGGGCTTAGTCAATCCATATCCCAACCTATACAAGGTCCAGAAGTAGAATGACATATGGTACAGTAATACCCCTGCCGGCCAGCTCTGCCGGCCGGCAAGGTACAGTACAGTAATGGCTAGGCCATTACGGAGATAGAGGGGGAAGGGACAAGAGGGTCCTGCCAACCTTGCTTTAGTGACAGATCACCCGCAGCCAAGAACTCTGT
>NC_090744.1:8068426-8070926 GCF_036898095.1 Palaemon carinicauda | reverse complement strand
ATATAGATGAAAGTGCTTGTGCTGCATATAGATATAAATCTACTTTGCAAGAGTAAAAAAAAAAACAGTCAGATATTTTTTTGGAGATATATTAGATTTGAAAAAAGGAATAAGACAACCCTTTACCTAAATATTGCTTAATTTGAAAACTTTTCTTTAGCTTATCTGACTGAGTGTTCATTCATTTCCATTTCATCAAAACTTCTTCCATATCCAGCAGTTTACCTTTCATGAAATAAAAGTTTTGTTGGATAACATCTGCATCTTCTAATAAAGTAACCCATTACTATTATACTTCAGTAACAGATGGCTGATCTGTGAAGGTTTAAAGGTCGCTCATGAATGGCAGAGGCAATAGACAGTTAAATTTCCATAGCAAGCAGGACAATGCCCTAGAGACTGACCATATATTATATGATCAGCGCCCAAGCCTCCTCTCCATCCATGATAGAACCAGTGAGGGCCAGGAAGTGGCTGCTGATGACTCAGTAGATAGACCTATAGGCTCCCCCAAACCCCCAACCTTAGCTCGCAAGTATGGTAAGGTTGTACACACTAATGGCACTAACAAGTCTGAGCTGGACTCGAACCCTCGACAGGCAAACACGAGACAGAGACGTTAACAATCAGGCCACAACAACCCTGATGATGATAAGAAAGAGAAAGCTGCCTAATAGCTCTCTCTCTCTCTCTCTCTCTCTCTCTCTCTCTCTCTCTCTCTCTCTCTCTCTCTCTCTCTCTCTCTCTCTCTCTTGGCGAATGCTTTATGACTCATTTTCATATTCATATTATTTTCTTCAATTCCCGTGAATTACCATATGTGATAGACAGCTTTGAGTACTTTAATATCAAAAGGAATATTGATATCCTATTTTGTATGTTTCTGAATATTATGTCCAGATTCTCTATCTAATTTACTACCTGTGTCCACTTAACAAAATCAAATAAAAAAGTGAAAAAAAAAAAAACATTCCCTTGCAGATATAATCTTAAAAGAGTTTAAACTATTGAAATATAAATATATTCTTTAAACGTTCAATAATCTTCGATTTCAATATATGTACGAAATAATTCATTTATTAAATATTTTATGTTTTCCTTCTAGTAATCGGTAAAAATGTTAAAAATTACACTTTTTCCATATTATCCTTTTATATTTACTTCACACGATAAAATAGTATACTAAACGTGCATCCCTAACGTATATTAAATAGAAAAGGAATGAACAGATGTGGGTAAATAGTATATTTTACTAATCATCGAAGATTTTATTATTTTTTTATATTATTTGTATATACATTCATTTATTATCTAAAAAAAATTGCCCACTTTTATATCAAAGAAGATACTGAATACTTTCGTAGTTTTTGGTTCCAAATTCTTTCCTCTAATGAGTCTTCCTCGATTTGTCAATGTCTAACATTCAAAAAGCTTCTCTCGGTTCTTTGGAATAGAACAGAGACCTTGGTGGAATTTTGATTGACTTAGAATCTGATTTTCTTTTCTTTTTTTACACGAAATTTCTACTTTATGTAAAATTGTTAAATGTTCCATAGTACACTCTTATTAAGTAAATAATTCTCTATTACAAATGCTTCTTTTTATCAGAAGTGCATTGTTTTATTGATTCTTGTCAAATTTGTTTTTTCTTTAATAATAAACGTAATAATTGTTAAAGCTTTATATCTATCAATTGTAATGTTATAAAGACCCTTCAATAAACAATCACACAAATGTATCACTAAAAATTATATTAACATATGTAAATATTAGCAATAATAGGTAATAGAAATGAACATATGCTTTTCAAGTCTTCCAAACATAACAATTAATCCCTGAAAGTTTTACTACTCTATGAGTAAAATTGTGGTCAGGAAGTTGTTCACACACAGACCTTTTGTTCGACCTTGACAACATCTTATTTCTCTTCCTCATGTCTTGTTAAGGTTTTGATAGTTTATGTAGGAGACATTTATTTCAATGTTGTTACTCTTCTTAAAATATTTTTTCTTTTTTATCTTTCCTCACTGGACTATTTTCCCTGTTGGAGCCCCTGGGCTTATAGCATCCTGCTTTTCCAACTAGGGTTGTAGCCTAGGTAATAATAATAATAATAATAATAATAATAATAATAATAATAATAATAATAATGACCATTGGCCTATGACCTTCAAAACTGAGTAATTTCCACGTCTCAACATAACAACTGATCAGTAAAATTATGGCCAGGAACATGTTCACACCAAAAAAAAAAAAAAAAAAAAAAAAAAAAAGAAAACAACGGCGAAAACATAACCTCCTCCCAACTCTATTGGCAGAGGTAACAACAACAAAAATAAACAATTAAAACATCATATAAACAAGCCGAACAATTCCAATCACCTAATGAAGCCTGCCACGAAGGTTAATGGAATGTAGGAATGGAGGAGCCAAGTCCCATTTAAGACTTTTTTAAGGATGACGCCTCAATAACCTCTGGAGTCTAACCTCTCTCTGAGCT
>NC_090744.1:8058426-8063426 GCF_036898095.1 Palaemon carinicauda | reverse complement strand
CAATAAGAAGTCCAATATGGTGAATATGCTGATTGATGCAATGGGAAAAAGAATGCCAAAATGGTGTAATACATGTAAGATATGGTAATCCATTAATAATCCTCAACAATTGATTAGAAAATGTGATGCCTGTCATGTCCCAACACATCCCACATGTGCTGAAATACAGCAAAAAATAAAAAATAAAGACACAAAGGTATTCTGCTCAACATGCTTAGTCTGGATAGAAAATATAATTAAGTCGAGACTAAATCTGCAAATAGTTGAAGATAAAGAAGAGGAAGAAGAAGAAACAGAAGAAGAAGAAGAAAAAGAAGAAGAAGAGAACAATGAACAGGATATGTGTAAGGATGCAGAAGAAATCATTGATATAACCTATGATGCCATCCAACAACATACTTATGAAGAAATAAATTACCAGATGGAAACAAATAATAGACCCAAGAGACTCTACCCGGACCTACATAATTTTAGGGAAGAGCAAGAACAAGAAAAAATAGAAAAGAACGATATAGTCTGCAATATGCTGAAAAGAGGGAATTGCAGATTTGGCGAAAGATGCTACTACAAGCATCCAAAGATATGCCATAATTATGAAATATATGGTAAATGTGCGTATTTAGACGGATATGGAGACGAATGCAGAGATCTCCATCCAAAAACCTAAAAGAAGGAAAAGGATGCATTTACAACAAAAAATGTCGATATATGCATCCTGCAACCATGAATGAAAGTAAGAAAACTCAGCAAACTGAAAAGAAAAATGAAAGCAAAAAAAGAAACAAAAAAAGAAACAAAAAAGCAGGCCGTGTATATACCGCGCTTTGAACCAAGAGCCCCAAGATATGAGGCCTTTCAACCTAAACCGGCACATGTAGAACCCAACTACAAAGAATGCATCTATAATGCCAGGGGTTGGTGCAGATATGGGGACAGTTGCAGGTATACACACACAAATAAATATGAAGGCGAAAGAGCAAATATAATAGAAAAGTTGGATTTTTTAATGGCAGAGTTCCGGGAAATGAAGAAAAGAACATCATATCAGAACAGGAAGGAAGCATGGGAGAATCCATATTATTACCAATATTAAATAATGGGGATGAAACACAAACCATAATAGTAATGAATGCACAGGGTTTAGTCACGAGTAACTCTAAAAGGAAAATAGAGTTCTTAGAAGAACTAACCCAAATTGAAAAAATAGATATATTAAATATAAGTGAAACATGGTATTCCCAAGAGACTGGCAGTGATGACCAGATAAAGGGTTTCCAAACTTATAGATCAGACAGAAAAAAATAGGAATCAAGGGGGAACCGCAATATATGGAAGAGACATAAATCAAGGAAAAGTATGTGAAAAATACAGCAACACAGAATGTGAATTGATTGCGGTAGAATTTGAATTTGAAAAACTAATGAATATTGTAGTTTACAGACCCCCAAACACTAAGGAGTTTGACATAATAATAGAAAAAATAGATGGTATATGTAGAAACCATAAAGACTGGAATATACTCCTATCCGGAGATTTTAACTTTCCTTTCGTGGATTGGAAAGAACGGATAGAAGAAAGTGGTTGTATGTATACATATAAAAAAGATAGTAATAGTAGCGCAGAAGATAAGAGGCAATTTGAAAAGCTTCAAGATATGCTATTAGAACATAATATGCAACAAATAAACCACATTCCAACAAGAAAGGAAAATGTCCTAGATCTAGTATTTGTGAATGAGGTGAATTATGTTAAAGAAATAATAGTGTATAACACGGGAATTTCAGACCACAATGTCATAGAATTGATAGTTCATTCCAAAGCAAGTGATCACAGAATTAATAAAAACACAAAACTTTGGGAAGGATATGGAAAATATAACTTTTACAGTAAGAATATAAAATGGTCAGAAATAAATGAAGAACTGGATAAAGAATGGAAAAATGTATTTATAAGTGATAATATACAGGTAAATACGGATATACTGTACAAAATACTGGAGAAAATTGTTGAAAAATATGTACCGAAAAAAAACAATAAACAAAAGACGTGCATACCAAGAGACAGAAGGATCTTATTTCAGAAAATTAAAAAGTGGAAGAAAAATCTTGCAAAAGAAAAAAATGTGTGGAAAATGAGGGAAATAAAATGTAAGATAGAAAATGCAGAACAAAAGATTATACAGTCGAAAGAAAATGAAAAAAGGGACTTAGAAGAAAGGACACTTCAAAATATAAAAAGAAACCCCAAAGTACTTTACTCCTATGCAAAAAAGATGAATAAAAGGAGAATAGAAATAGGCCCTCTAAGAATTGAAGGACGGCTAACGAATGAAAAAAAGGAAATATGCAACATATTAGCAGAAAAATATAAGAGTGAGTTCACGCCAAGAATTGCGAATGAGAATAATGAAACAGAAATGAGAGAAGAAAATGTTGAATATCTAACGGATATAGATATTAATGAAGCAGATATTGTCACGGTTATAAACGAAATTAAAAATGGATCGGCAGCCGGACCAGATGGAGTTCCAGCGATTTTGTTAAAAAAAACTGCAAACACTATCGCGAAGCCACTTGCAATACTGCTAAGACAGAGTATAGATATGAGCGAGATATATGTTAAACATAAATTAGCTTATATAACCCCTATCTTCAAAAGTGGATCAAGACTAGAGGCAAGCAATTATAGACCTGTTAGTCTAACATCACATATTATGAAAGTGTATGAGAGGGTAATAAAAAAGAAAATAATGAACCATTTTGGTCAAAAATAATTTGTTTAATATGGGTCAACACGGTTTCGTACCTGGAAAAAGTACACAGACCCAACTGATAGCTCACTATGAAAACATATACAACAAGTGAGCAAGTCCTGAACGCGGACATGGTCCTCGTAGAGGACATACCTCCGCCAAGGTGACCTAGAGCGCCATATGTCCTAGAATCATGAATTGATGTGACTTTGACCTTCACATGACCTTGACCTTCACGTGACCTTCAAGTGACCTTGACCTTCACGTGACCTTGACCTTCACATGACCTTGGCTTCAAGTGACCTTGATCTTCAAATGTACTTGACCTTCACGTGACCTTGACCTTCAGGTGACCTTGACCTTCACGTGACCTTGACCTTCACGTGACCTTGACCTTCAAGTGACCTGCTTGACTTTTTGACCTTCAAGTGATCTTTGTTCATTTGCCACTGATACTTAATATGACATTGATATAATGCACCAATATGACCTTGACCTTTGACCTTTATAAATTTGAACATCACCCATGGGTTGCGCCTGGACTAGGACTTCCCTGTTGGCTTATGCAAAAGTCAGTGCTTTATTTCTGTCTCTTGATATGGCCACTTATGTCATAGTGACACCAGTGACCCCTGTGACCTTGACCTTGGGGTGACCTTGACCAAAATTTAATCAGTTCTTCCATACACATTGGGGAACTACTTGGCCAAGTTTGAAGTGATTCCGTGTAGAAATGTGGCCTCTACGTTGTCCACAGACAGACAGACAAACAGAGAAACAAACAAACAAACAAACAAACAAACAAACAAACAAACCGAACCGAAAACATAACCTCCGCCGCTTGGCGGAGGTAATAATATGATATATGAAAAAGACACAGATGTGATCTATCTAGATTTTGCAAAAGCCTTTGACAAGGTAGACCATAACATATTGGAGAAAAAAATGAGAAAGCATAATATTGTGGGAAAGGTAGGAAAATGGGTAAAAGAATTCCTGCAAAACAGAAAACAGATAGTGGTTGCAAATGACGAGAAATCAGATGAAGCCCAGGTAATATCTGGTGTGCCCCAAGGTACGGTATTAGCTGCACTGCTATTTGTTATTATGATCTCAGACATAGACTGTGATGTTGAAAACTCCGTAGTGAGAAGTTTCGCCGATGACACAAGAATAAGTAGAGAAATTACTTGTGATGAAGATAGGAACTCACTACAAAGAGATCTAAACAAAATATATGAATGGGCGGAGATAAATAGGATGGTATTTAACTCCGATAAATTTGAATCAATAAATTATGGAAACAGAGAAGGAATGGTGTATGCATACAAGGGACCTAATAATGAGACAATCACAAACAAGGAAGCAATTAAAGACCTTGGTGTAATTTTAAATAGGAATATGTTATGCAACGACCAAATAGCAACACTGTTGGCTAAATGTAAAGCAAAAATGGGAATGTTATTCAGACACTTTTAAACAAGAAAAGCTGAACACATGATTATGCTTTACAAAACTTATGTGCGTAGTACACTCGAGTACTGCAATGTGATATGGTACCCACACTACCAAAAGGATATTGCGCAAATAGAGAGTGTACAAAGGTCCTATACTGCTAGAATAGAAGAAGTTAAGGACCTTGATTACTGGGAAAGACTGCAATTTTTTAAAACTATACAGTCTAGAAAGGAGAAGAGAACGCTACATGATAATACAAGCATGGAAGCAAATAGAAGGAATTGCTGAAAACATCATGGAGCTTAAAGTATCAGAAAGAGCAAGCCGAGGTAGATTAATAGTGCCAAAAAGCATTCCAGGTAAACTGAGAAAGGCGCACAGGACATTAATCCACAACGCACCAGCATCGATAATGCAGCGACTATTTAATGTGCTGCCAGCTCATCTAAGAAACATATCAGGAGTGAGCGTAGATGCGTTTAAAAAGCAGCTCGATAAATACCTAAGATGCATCCCAGACCATCCAAGACTGGAAGATGCAAAATACACTGGAAGATGTATTAGCAACTCTCTGGTGGATATACGAGGTGCCTCACACTGAGGGACCTGGGGGAACCCAAACAAAAAAATAAGGCAATAAGGCAATAAGGTAAGGCTAGTATTTCTTATGGCTGTTGTGATTAATGGTACCTCTGTGGAGTTTCTAATATATTTCCTTCATGAAAAATAATACGCTTTGAATTATATACCCGTTGAGATACTACCGCTAGAGTTATGGGGTCTTTTGACT
>NC_090744.1:8045926-8048426 GCF_036898095.1 Palaemon carinicauda | reverse complement strand
AGCACAGAGGTAACGTATACAAACTGAAATTGAAAAGATACAACACCACTCAATATGGCAATTCTTTACATAAAAAATAGCAAATACTTGAAAAAGACTTTCAGCAGATGTAGTTAACAATAATACAGCAAACGCGTCCAAGAATAAGTTAGACAAGATCATAAGAACTCTCTAAATGCTTAAAACAAAATCGCTCTACCAAAGAGCAAACGGAGTCTCCGCGGATGGACTAAAAATCCTTTGAGACATCCGGAATCCTTGTAACTCCTTGTAACCCCCCCCCCCTCTCTCTCTCTCTCTCCTCTCCTCTCCCTCTCATCTCCTCTCTCTCTCTCTCTCTCTCTCTCTCTATGTGTGTGTGTGTGCAAGACTAGAGTCAGAGAAAGTGTTTGAGTAGGATATAAAGGAATCATCATATTCCATACTGAATAATTATTTACCTTTTCAATGAAATATTTTTGATTGAATTACTGATATTCACTGGCTGATCTAAGCAAATTAATAATTAGTGTTTTTGAAATGTTCCGTCAGAAAAAAAAAATTATCTTCTTATTTTAATCATGATTCAAATGTCTATATGAAATATTTTCTTTTGAAACGGAAAATCAAGACAAAAACGATATTATCAGAGTTTCTAGCTGTGATATAAACCACATTTCTATTCAATAATAATAAAAAATGAACATTAAGATTTTAATTTGTCTCAGAACGGTCCTAAAATTTCCACCTAAATGATTGCTTTTGAGTAATTAAAAATCAAAATAAATATTTGCAATTTTGTATATTGTTAATTTAGATGGTTTATATTTACATAAAAATGCTATTGACTGTAATCATACTGGGAATATTGTGATTGCAAAAAAAGTAATTTAATACTTTCAAATAAAAAGATAGAAAAAAAATAATATCTTTTCCAATATAATTTTCTTATCAGATTTTAAAGTGAAAGTTGGAGAATCTCAAGAGAAACGTTTGGCTCCTTTTAAATTACTAGAAGATATTATCCTTCCTTCTCAGCGATTATCATAAACATTTTTAAATTCTTTATCTATACATTCACTTTTATCCCTCAAATCTATGCTTCCTTTATACGAACTGAGTGTTCTTTTTTTTTTTTTTTTTTTTTTTCTTTCTAGGGTTACATTGTTGTAGTATTACATTATATTTACTTCTAATTATTCCACATTTCTTCATCTATAATGATGATACATTAAATATATTGGCTTATTTTTTATTTGTTTGTTTTCATCCTTTAAATACATTATAATTAATGCTAATCTTTCATTAATTTTCTATGTTAAGGTAAATGGTATTATTCATTTGTTATCGTTATATTGAAAATTCATAATAGAAAAGGAATTGATGAAAATTAATAAGTTTTTAATTCAAATGCATATCTTGGTGAATATATTTCCCTCTTTATTTCTCAATTTTTTTTTTGAAAGTAATTATGTCTTTTTTTCCTCACAGGTGTAATTCATATTCATAATTTCGAATGCGTTTACAGTATTAGTCCCTTAACCTCATTAGTATGCCTCACGGGGAGAGAGAGAGAGAGAGAGGAGAGAGAGAGAGAGAGAGAGAGAGGAGAGAGAGCCTGGCTATACTTTAACATTCCTTCTTAAGATGAAACCTGCTCTGCTGACACAAGCTTATCTGGATCTTGCCTTGAATAAAAGATTCTTTTTTTCCCCCTCCTCTCTCTCTCTCTCTCTCTCTCTCCTCTCTCTCTCCTCTCTCTCTCTCTCTCTCTCTATATATATATATATATATATATATATAAGCATAGACCTACACACATATATGAATATATATATATATATATATATATATATATTATATTATATATATATATATATATATATATATATATATATTTTTATATATATATATATATATATATATATATATATATATTATATATATATATACAACATTCCCTATTTTCTTCCCCCTATAATCTGACATGTTTACTATGCAATTCCACGTTAGCTTAAACAAAACTCATTTTATTCCATAATTTTATAACCTTTGTTCTCTCCTGCAATATAGCTATGAGAGAGAGAGAGAGAGGAGAGGAGAGAGAGAGAGAGAGAGAGAGAGAGAGAGAGAGAGAGAGGAGAGAGAGAGAATATAGAATCAGTGGATAAATCTGATCATTCTGCATATATATAATAAATAAATATATATATATATATATATATATATATATATATATATATATATATATATATATATATATATATATATGTATATATATGTATATACATATATATATATATATATATATATATATATATATACATATATATAATATATATATATTATATTATATATATATATATATATATATATATATATATATATATATATATATATATATTTTATATTTATATATTATATACATACATATATATACATCATATATATATATATATATATATATATATATATAGTATATATATATATATAATATATATATATAGTATATATACATATA
>NC_090744.1:8014829-8045426 GCF_036898095.1 Palaemon carinicauda | reverse complement strand
GTATTTTCTATTTTGTATGTAAAAAAATTGCCATATTGAGTGGTGTTGTATCTTTTCAATTTCAGTTTGTATACGTTACCTCTGTGTTTAGCATGAAAAGATTGTTATAATCTACATTTGTTATTCTTTTAAGAATTTTGTATGCCTCTATAAGAGAGAGAGAGAGAGAGAGAGAGAGAGAGAGAGAGAGAGAGAGAGAGATCCACACTATAAAAAGATTTAACTCTGGACAGATGGGGAGATTTGCAGTCTTGTGGGAGTAGAAGAAAAAGATTCAAAATTTTACTTCTTGTTTTGAGGGGATATTGGAAAATAAAATTTGAAGCTGCAGGAATTTTTCAAGAAAGTTTTGAAGGTTTCGCAGGTGGAATAATCTCGAAACTATAGTTTGAAAGAAAAAAAATCTGGGTCAGAATAGAAAATAATATTTAAGCTGAAGGAACAGTGAAAAATGACGTAGTAGAAATTGTTTTGTTTAAGAAAAACACACACTCTCTCTCTCTCTCTCTCTCTCTCTCTCTCTCTCTCTCTCTCTCTCTTATATTAAAGTCTGATATATATCGTTCATCAAATGTGTGACTATGGTTTTAAGATAGCATAGCGGACTTAGGCTCCCATGTCAGTAATTAATTTTTCATTATTATGAATATTATTATTATTGTTATTGTTATTGTTATTGCTCTTGTTATTGTTATTGTTATTGTTATTGTTATTGTTGTTGTTATTGTTATTGTTATTATAACCAAAACAACTTTCCCTTTACCAGCTCTTCCCAAAAATGGCCACCAACCCTACACCTACCATCGTTGAAAACTGAAAGCAATTAAAGATAAGAAAAGTCGAGGAATATCAGAGACTTAGGGGACACTTGATAACCCTTAACGCGTCAGTAAAAGGAGATTCGGTATTCTGCTTTTGGTTGTGAGGACAACTTTTCCCTGAGTGGAGATAGAATATAACATCTTTCCTACTTGTAGCAATTTTGGGAGAGAGGTAACCCAAGTAAAGAATATTGGAAGTAAAAGAAATTAAGGCCTAGAATGTATGTATGTATGTATGTATATATATATATATATATATATGTGTGTGTGTGTGTGTGTGTGTGGTATGTACGTCATCATCATCATCATCTTCTGCTGTAACTAGTCCACTGCAGGACAAAGGTCTCAGACATGTCCCTCCAATCTCGTCTGTTAATGGCCTTTCCATATATATATATATATATATATATATATAAGTTTTTTATTTATATATACATTCATATGTTTAGGTATGTATGTATGTATGCATGTATGTATGTATGTGCACATGCATGGTTTAGCTAGTGGGTTTTTTTCACCAAAGATTGAACGGCCCATGAAGTAAGAATTATGACGACATACAATTGCAAAATTCTAAAGAAGGGCAATTTCCTACCAAACAGATCTTCCTACTTCATGCAAATCAGGACTTTAAACTCGAAGCAAAAGCGAGAAAATAATCCAAAAATGATTTTCGTTTAATCCGGAGACTTAATATTTGGCCCTGGGAAATATATTTCCTGCAGAAAATTCTTTTGCAAGAGATGGCGTTTGCGAGCGAGAACGTAAAACTGAGCAGATATCTCATATTTCCACTGAGATCCTTAGAAGTAAAATCCGGTTCAAGAAAACCGAGTCAGTCAACTTTTGTTTCTAAGAATTTATTGCTCTAAGGAACCAGTTCTAATTCTTAGGTTTGAAATTACTTTTAAAAGCTATTTCAAAATTTCAAATATTTATATTCTTATTTATCCATTAAGATATTAGTTGTAATAAAGAAATAAAAAATTTATTTACTCCGTGTTCTCAAAGTTATTTGTTAATTGTTCTATTTTTCAGCTTTGAAAATCCTTTTAAAAGACATTTCCAAATTTCAGATATCTATGTTTTTATTTATCTATTGAGATATAACTTGTAAAAAGAAATTAGTACATAGTGAAGCACAATAATGGAAATAGAAATTAGTATGATTTAGAGTTCCGAAATTGGACTAAAAAGATAATCCTATTGTACCTAGATAACGCAGATAAGGCTAATCTTCCCTTGTCCTAAGGCATTGGACTCTAAGCTGAACCCTATTTCTCTATGACACACACTTACAATAATAATAAAAATAATAATAATAATAATAATAATAATAATAATAATAATAATAATAATAATAATAATAATAATAATAATAATAATTATTATTATTATTATTATTATTATTATTATTATTATTATTATTATTATTTTTATTATTATTATTACTTTTATTATTATTATTAGTAATAACAATAATAATAACTACTACTACTATTACTACTGCTACTACCACTACTGCTACTACAACTACTGCTACCACTACTACTGCTACTACTACTACTACTACTACTACTACTAATAATAATAATAATAATAATAATAATAATAATAATAATAATAATTACTATTATTATTAAAACAGAGTCTTCTCTCGATATAAAAAGATGTAGCCTCATTTTAAGGAAAGATAGAAATACATACCGATAGAATTATAACATTATATACAGCAAAATTGAGGACCCTCCATATATAAGATATGGTAAGATTTATAAAATATTGAATGTACATTCCTTATAATATAAGATTCATCCCTAATCCATTTAATAAGAAAATTAAAATGTCATAATGTAGTTATTGAAAATCTCGTATATTTTACGGATATCAACAAGTGTTGATATTTAAATTTCCTTAAAGTACTATATTATTAAATCATTCATTTTGCGATGACCTGACCAAATACATGAGATATTAATGCTCTAAAAACTGTGATTTTCATATAGTGTATTTATAAAGTACTACGTGTATATATTGATCGAACTTTTTGGTACTTTTTATTAAGTATTACAATTACTGATATTCACAATATAAACGAATAAGTTTTTACAAATGTAATAAAGATGATTAAGTTAATTATCTATTGGTAGGAGAGAGAGAGAGAGAGAGAGAGAGAGAGAGAGAGAGAGAGAGAGAGAGAGAGTATAAAAAAGATGATTCAATTACCAACGAAAACTTTCAACTAAACCCCCTCTACATTGAAATTTTATTCCAAAAAAAAAAAATATTATTTTAACATCAACTTTTCCAGAAGTGAGGCTGAATGATACGAAAGTTCAATTTTCAAAGTTTACGTAACTTCCCCAGTTTTGGAAACTACATGTGAGTCAGGTCATTAAGAAACTCAATGTAAGTAACATACTTTTTTTTAGAATATGTGCAAGTATTAGACAGAAGGATAGTTCAGTGTATTCTGCTTGTGGTTTATATGAATATATGTTTATGGTTTTGAGTTCAATTATTTATTATCAAAGATTGAGATAGTAAATTCCTGATAATTTTTAGCAATGTATAGGATTATACAATTTTTTTTTATCATATCCTTTGAAATATATATCTATCTATCTATCTATCTATCTAATATATATCTATCTATCTATCTAATATATATCTATCTATCTATATGTATAATTTTGTATGTATGTATATATATATATATATATATATATATTTATAAATATATATATATGTATGTATATATATCTATATATATATATATATGTGTGTATTTATATATATAATTACTGTATGTATACATATATAAATATATATATATATATATATATATACATATACATATATATATATATATTTATATATATATATATATATATATATAAATATATATATATATATATATATAGATATATATATATATATATATATATATGGGAATCTTTATGTGCATGTTTGTGAGCGTTTGTGGGTGTATATGCAGGTTTGATAGTTTGTGTGTGTGTGTGTGTGTGTGTGTTTGTTTGTGTGTGTGTGTAGTGAGAATGAATTTAACAAAATGGTAAAATTATTATGATTACAAATCTTTCTATTCTATGGCATTAATAAGAAAAAAAGCTTCCATTTAAGGCAATTACATTATGTATATCTGTCAATCCATAAATCTATGTATCTATGTATCTATGTATGTATGTATCTATCTATTTGTCTATCTATCTATATAATAACTCTCTTGTAGAAAACTGCAACCACTCTAAAGCTACGTGTTCTGTAGTCCACACTAATTAATTAAGACATCTTGTTTTAGCAAAAGTATTTAAGAAATCATCCAAACTGTTAAAAAAACCGTAGTTTTAATCGGAAATTCTCTATTGAAATGTACTTTTCGGTGCTGTATTTCAGTAAAATATAGGCGACCGTAATTTTTATCCTACTGTGTTATTATCTTTTACGGGATGGTGACCGTAACATCACTCCTTAACACCAATATATCCGTTTTTAAAGCGGCAAATGCCTGGCAAATTTTATTCAACGATTTTTTTTTTTTTTTTTTACGGCAAATATCAACAGGGTATGAAACAATTTAGTTGCATTTCCGTTGCAGCGCAAATATCAACAGGGGATGAAACAATTTAGTTGCATTTCCGTTGCAGTCCACTATAACTCATTCAACAAAATATCCTTTTTGACTGCTTGTCTTATGAGAGCAGCAAAGATCGTTTGTTGCAGAGGAGTCAAGAGAGGAAATTTATGACGTCTTCCAATTCCCTGTTTTATTGCTATCAACAAGAATTGATTACTGTGGCTCTGTGTATGTGCCCAGCTGAGGGAAATTACCCAGTGGGAGATCATAGTCGTTTTCTTAGTTTTCATCTTGGAGATTGATACGATATAATAAGAAGAAATTAATAATTTTTAAGATGATTTTTTATACAGTTATCAGTCATGTATTTTGATGTTTTTTTTTTATTTTTTAAATTTTAATTGTCAGTAGTATTATCAAATTTTAAGAAATAATCCTGTCGTGTAGAAAAGCTAAAAATATTCTTTTTTTTTTATACTTAAGAAAATAATTATCGAAATTGAGATTTTACGCTGTTGAAAATTTGCACTAAAATAACCGGAAAAATTCCTGGAATAAATGTTGCTAGGAATTTACCGTTTTAAAAATACGTAAAATATAATAATAAAGTAGGATAAAATTAGGTCGCCTGTGTTTAACTGGAATTTGGATGAGAACAATATATTTTTACTTAAATTCTCCGATTGAAATTACGTATTTTTTTTAACAGTGTAGGTTTGCAGAGAGAATTATAATACAAGTATTAAATTTCCGGTTAATAATGAGTAAATCACTAGAAAACAAAGTTTTGAAATTTGCTTGAATGATTAAAAAATTACCTGTAATTAATCAAGAACTATTTGTTATAAGATGAGAGACATTTATATATTAATTAAATTATATCATAATAGTATTATTATTACTTGCTAAGTTACAACCCTAGTTGAAAAAGCAGGATGCTATAAGCCTAAGCGTGCCGACAGGGAAAATAGTCTAGTGAAAAAAGGAAAAATTAAAAATAAAATATTCTAAGAAGAGTAACAACATTGAAAAAAAATATCTTTTATATAAAATATGAAACTTTAAAAAAAACAAGAGGAAGAGAAATAAGATGGAATAGTGTGATCGAGTGTACCCTCAAGCAAGAGAACTCTAGCCCAAGACAGTGGAAGACTATGGTATAGAGGCTATAGCACTACCCAAGACTAGAGAATTAGTAAGGAATATGCCGGACTATTCAGTGCGTGTGTGTAGGCAGAGGGATAATGAACCGTAACCAGAGAGAAGTATCCAATGTAATACTGCCTGGCCAGTCAAAAGATCCCATAACTCTAGCGGTAGTATCTCAACGGGTATATAATTCAAAGCGTATTATATTTCATGAAGGAAATTATTAGAAACTCCACAGAGAGGTACCATTAATCACAACAGCCATAAGAAATACCAGAGAGAGAGAGAGAGAGAGAGAGAGAGAGAGAGAGAGAGAGAGGGGGGGGGGAGAGAGAGAGAGAGAGAGAGAGATTCTGTTTCGATCAGATACTGTATTACTGAAGCTTCAAACAAAGCATAAACAGATAAAGATATCTACTTAGCTAAGATGCTCTTCCATAAGGCCTTGCAAAAAGAGAGCCGATAAAAACCTGCAGATAACACAGAAGAGAAGGATAATAATCGTGATTAACCTGTTAAAGGAAAGTAAATAAGAAGAAAGAAATGCTGATGTGGTTAAGAGAACTCTATTCTAACAATTTCTCTTAGTTCGAAATTCACGACACTTAAGTGATCTCGACAATGTCGAAACTTTTAACTATAAAAAAATATGCAAGAGATTTTACGATCCTAAAAAAAGGCGTAAGTTTTAATGGTCTACGCAAGGGAAACTTTTAACGATCAATTTCATCAAAACTTTTTTTCTCAAAATTTTGAAAAAAAATATCGATAGAATATAATAAATCAAAGCCCCCTTTCAGCTCTTACCCAATGATTTATTGTTATCAAAATCTTATAATTTTTTTTATCATTATCTCAAAATTCTCCTCAACTTTCAACACTGACAGCTTCCAAGAAAACGATGGAAGTTTTGTGAATGATGGTGTCATGGTGTTGATGGTAAAGATTTAAATTTGTGTTTTAAAGGTGGTTCGTGAATGGCAAAGGCAAGTGGCAGTACAATGCCCGAGAGATTGACCATATTAACATATGATCAGCTCACAAACCATATCTTCACATAATCTAGGACCAGGAAGGGACAGTCAATGGCTGGGGGTGACTTTTCATGGCAGAGAAAAGGGGCAGGACAATGCTCTAGCAAGACAATGCCAAAGAGATTGACCATATTAACATATGATCAGCTCACAAACCATATCTTCGCATAATCTAGGACCAGGGAGGGCCAGGCAATGTCTGCTGATGAATTTGCAAGTAGCCCAAGAAACTATTGAGTTTGAGCTATCACAACCCTCGACCTTTTGCTCGACCCTGACCTTGACCTTTAACCTTAACATGTATTAATTGGCGTGGATTCTCATACACTCAAATATGAACCAAGATTGAAGTCTCTGTGACGATCACGTACAAACTTATGGCTGATTACGTGAATTGAACATTTTGCTTGACCGTGACCTTGACCTTTGACCTTGACCTTTCAAAATCTAATAATTTCCAGCTTATTACATAACCGTTAATACCTGCAAGTTTCATGAGTTTACGATCAAAATTGTGGTCAGGAAGCTGTTCACATACAAACACACATATACAAACACGGGGTAAAACATTACCCTGTTCCAACTTCGTTGGCGGAGGTGATCATAAGTGAATAAAACTAAACTTATCTATCATAACACTTTGTTCCTCAATAAGAAAATTAAAATAATTCTGTACTTATATATCTTTAACATTTCCTATTGCAATCTTCATAAAAAACACGTACCCAGGTAAGTGATAATCACTCTCGAAAATTAAAGTTTGTAAAATTATAACAGGAGGAAACAATTGGAAAATCAGGTGTCACGAGTAGTAATATTATGCAGTAATTTCACACATACATATTCAAAAAGACTAGGGCAGAGAGAGAGAGAGAGAGAGAGAGAGAGAGAGAGAGAGAGATGCTGGTGGTTCCCTGACAGCCTCCTAGATACATATCCTGACAGTAATAGGTCGAGTCTTAGTAAAGTAATTGTGTTCATCACAACATGACTAGGAAGGTATAAATGATTTCAAAGGTGTTGCATATATATATATATATATATATGTATATATATATACATAAATACATTATATATATATATATATATATATATTTATATATCTACATAAATATACATATATATATATATATATATATATACATATATATATATATATATATATGCAGCTTACAAACTAGCGCTTACCATGAATCTGTTTCCCCTTTAATGAATTATCAAGGATGTTTATGCTCATTTGAGTTATGAAGTCTTTGATGTACAGAGATGAGTTACAAAAGATGAAAAAAAGAGATAAAAGAATTAAAGAGGCAAAGCAAAGAAGAAAAAAATGCCTATGAGAGCAACGACCAAGAACGGTTGTTTTGTGTGTACATATCATCCATGTCCAAATGAATTTTTTATTTTTCAAGTATATACATACTCAAGAACTTATCCATTGAAAGAATAGCACGAATTAATTTAGTTCAACGGATCATAAGTTTATATACAGACCGTTCCGAGCAGGAACGTCACCAAAAAATCAAACACCATAATTCATGAACAGGCAGGCTTAAAAAGGTTGTTATCAGTGCGAGGCGAGAGCAATAATACACACAAAAAAAAAAACGAAATACTGTTAAATGTAAGAGCTTGCGTAAAACACGTGCGGTACAGTAGTGATCCAATTTCAGTAGATATCCTAAAGGGTATATGAATAATTCATAAGGATATGAATATACATTCCCTTTGACAGCATACAAAAGTCTATTGTTTTAATTCCCTTTCAGAATTCACTTTTATTGAATAATCCTTCTCAAGTACTTCCATAAGTAATTCAAAGCTTTCCAGTAGAATTGAAACATAGCTCAAAGAGAGGTTACACTTCAAAGGTCATTGAGGCGTCATCCTCACAAAAGTCTTAAATGGAACTTGGCTCCTCCAATCTTAAATTCCATTAACCTTCGTGGCTGGTTTCGTCAGACGACTGGGAATGGGAAGAAATTTTAAATTGGGATTATTCGGCCTGTTTATATGACTTTTTGATTGTTTACTTATTTGTTGTCACCTCTGTCAACGGATTTGGGAAGAGGTTATGTTTTCACTGTTGTTTGTTTGTTTCTTTGTTTGAGTGTGAACATCTTCCTGATCACAATTTTACTCAGGAGTAGTGAAAATTTCAGCGATTAATTGTTATGGTGAGACGTGGAAGTGATTTAGTTTTGAAGGTCCTACATCAAAGGTCAAGGTCAAAGGTCCCGGTCAAGGTCAAGCTAAAGGTCATCTGTGTGAACAGCTTCCTGACCACAATTTTACTCATAAAGTAGTGAAACTTTCAGGGATTAATTGTTATGCTGACACGTGGAATTGATTCAGTTTTGAAAGTATTAAATCAAAGGTCAAGGTCAAAGGTCATGGTCAAGGTCGAGTAAAAGGTCATCTGTGTGTGAACAACTTCCTGACCACAATTTTACTCATAGATTAGTGTAACCTTCAGGGATTAATTGTTATGTTGACACGTGGAAGTAATTCAGTTTTGAAATTCCTAGGTCAAAGGTCAAGGTCAAAGGTCATGGTCCAGGTAGAGCAAAAGGTTATCTGTATGAGAATAACTTCCTGACCACAATTCTACTCATAGAGTAGTGAGACTTTCAGGGATTAATTATTATGTTGAGATTTGGAAGTGATTCTGTTTTAAAAGTCCTAGGTTAAAGGTCTAGGTCAAAGGTCAAGGTCAATGTCGAGCAAAAGGTCATCTGTGTGTGAACAGCTTCCTGACCACAATTTTACTCATAGAGTAGTGAAACTTTCAGGGATTAATTGTTTTGTTGACACGTGGAAGTGATTCAGTTTTGAAAGTATCAGGTCAAAGGTCTAGGTCAAAGTTCAAGGTTGAGCAAAAGGTCGTCTGAGTGTGAACAACTTTATGACCAAAATTTTACTCATAAAGTAGTGAAACTTTCAGGGATTAATTGTTGTGTTGAGACATGGAAGCGATTCTATTTTGAGAGTCCTAGGTCAAAGGTCTATTCCAAAGGTCATGATCAAGGTCGAGCAAAAGGTCGTCTGTGTATGAATAGCTTCCTGACCACAATTTCACTTATAGAGTAGTGAAACTTTCAGGGATAATTGCTATGTTGAGACGTGGAAGTGATTCTTTTTTTAATGTCTTAGGTCAATGGTCTCGGTCAAGGTCGGGCAAAAGGTCGAGAAATAAGCTATCACGGCGGAGGTCTGCTCTCTACTGAGCGGGCCCTCTAGTTCTGTCTATTTTTCGTCTTTTTATAGCATTTTATTTTCTCTTATTCATTGATGGTTGACATCGTAATCTAGAACACAAATTAACATATATTAACGTTGGTTGCTTTTATTTAATATGATAATGACAGATTTTATTATTTACGTTCGTTAGTGTGTGTCAGTTTATGTAACCTTTACACATTGATTCAAAAACCACGACTATATAAATTTATACAATAATATGAACATTCATAATTTTAACGACAATTGATATTTAATATTGTATTTGCAAGACAAACTTTGTAATACAAATATTTTTTGTGAAATTTGATTTATAACCAAATCATCATTCTGTCTTATTTCTCTTTCTCTGGTTTTTAAAAGTTTATATAGTTTATACGTGGAATAATTATTTCAGTGTTGATTACTGATCTTAAAACATGTTATTTCAAATGTTAGTTACTTCTTTTGAAATTAATTTATTTCCTTATTTCCTTTCCTCACTGGGCTGTTTTCTCTGTTGGAACCCTTGGGCTTTTAGTATGCTACTTTTTTAGCTAGGGTTGTAGCTTAGCGAGTAGAAACAACAACAACAATAATAATAATAATAATAATGATATAATAATAATAATAATAATAATAATAATAATAATAATAATAATAATAATAATAATAATAATAATAATAATAACCAGGATAGCTAAATTAGGCCTAAAACAGATCAAGAAAACATTAAAGTATCGTTATATTCAGCTCCAAATATATATAAAAATATATATATTGTGAATAAGCTTAAGACGCTGCATATCACTCACTAAATTGATCTAGCTTTGATTCCGTGCATATATCATTCTGATATCTGTGTACTGTAATATTAGAAAAATTACCTTTTGATAATGCATAACAAAAATAAAAGTGATTTTAGTCGCTCTGGAAGCTTTCTAAACGTTGTAGAGGCCTTGCAGTAAGGGCAAGTAGTCGTGTGGCCGTTGCTTTTAACCTTTCTGGAAACGTTCTTAACGTTGTACGGAGTAATATTTAGAAAATACAGTTGTGATATTGATATTTTATACAGACAGGGATCTTGTATCAATACAAAGCGAGCAATGATAATAATAATAATAATAATAATGATGATAATAATAATAATAATAATAATAATAATAATATATATTAATAATAATAATTTCATAAAAAATAATGATTTTAACAAATTCTAAATAGAATACCTTTCCAATAATCTAAATAGAAAATGGGTCATTATCAAGATTCATAATACAGACATTTTGGAATTTATTTGATAATTTGAGATTAGTCGTCCATATTATAGGATTATCAACATGATTTTAACTGCACTTGATAACAAAACGATTTCTTTCTCTGTTACCAACATAAAATGTTTCTGTTTATTTTATATGTTACAATGCCGATATCATTAATGCAGAAACGCAAAATAAATTAGCGTGAATATTGTATTAAATAATATTGGTCATATTTTCATACATTCCATTACATAGAGAAAATATAACGCCAATACATTTCTGTCTTTGTGATCAATAATTAATCAATTTTTCCATATCTAAAGTCATAAATCCTAGAACGTTAAGACAGTTACAAAATGTCCGGTTCTTCATGGTCCACTATGATTTCAGTTTCCATGCTATCAGTCTGTGACAGTAAACATAATAGAAAGGTTAAAAACTGATCTCTTCAGAGGAAAGATAGATAGAGGTGTGTGTGTATTTTAGCGACCTGTCTTTGCGTACATTGTTCGAGGATGAACGTTGAACATTTATGGAAATACAACTAATAGATAGATTTTGTCGTTACACATATCTTAACATTCGTATAATGGCAGAAAAAGATGAGAAATTAAACTATACGAGAGATTACTCGAGTGCCTTGTATGGAAGAAATCATGGTGAGGAGTAGATGGAGATGGTTTGGGCATGCTCTTCGCACTACCCAAGAGAGATTAGTTCACCAAACTTTCAATTGAGCTCCACACCTAACTAGAAGAGTTGGAAGACTTAGGCCTACATGGATGAGGACTATGAAACGTGAAGTAGGTGATGATGAATGGAGAAGCATCGATTTAAAAGCTCAATATAGAGACGATTGGCGAAATCTAACCACGGCCCTTTGCATCAATAGGCGTAGGAGGAGATGGTGATGATGATGATGATGATAATGAGAGAGAGAGAGAGAGAGAGAGAGAGAGAGAGAGAGAGAGAGAGAGCCTTAATTCTTACTTGTCAAGGTAAAGAGGAGAGACTTGTAATCCTTCGTCAACTTCAATAGTATCTGAAGTATTTGAGCTGTATTGTCGAAGCCCCTTTGACGTGTATTGCTAATATAAAGACTTTGAAAGCATATGGGTATGGCTATTATCTATTACTGCTATTATGTACATAAATTGATATAATTTTTAGTGATACATTTGATTGAATGTTTATTAAACAGCCTTTAAATTTAATTATGTTTATCCTACATTTTGTACAGTTGATAGATGTAAAGCTTTAACAATTATTTCGTTTATTATTATGAAAACGAATATTTGGCCAAATTAATAAACCGAATCTATTGTGATAAAAAGAGGCCTTTTTTTTTACTTTGATATAAATCTGTAATAGGGAATTATTTACTTACCAAGAGTGTACTGTGAAGCATTTAAGAGTTTTACATGGAATAGAAATCTCGGCTTTTCAAAAAAATCAAACGAAGAAATTTCGAGTTTTGGGTCAATAAAGATTCCACCAAGGGCTCTTTTCAATTCTAAAGAACCGAGAGAAACATTTTGAATGTTAGACATTGACAAATCGAGGAAGACTCATCAGAGGAAAAAATTTGGAACAAAAAACTACGAAAGCATTCAGGATCTTTAACATATAAGTAGTAAATTTTTTTTGTAGATAATAAATGAATGTATAAACAAATAAGATAAAAATTAATAAAATCTTCGATGATTAGTAAAATATACTATTTACTATAATATAGTATATTGTTCTCTTTAATTCCGGTGCAATTACCATCTGTGATGGAGAGCTTTGCGTATCTTTACATCAAAAGTAATATTGAAGTTTTATTCTCTGTTTCTGAATATCATTCGATTATCTGTCTACTTTACTATCTTATATCTAATTTCCAAACTTTCTTTATTTTATTCTTGTGCATCCAGGACTTCTGTGAAGTTTTGAGTGACAAGAAAAATCTCATTAAGAATAAAAAGAAAATGACTCACATAGGCCTATTGAAATACCATCACGGACTCCCTTATCTCCCGAGAAACTTTCAAGAAACTTTCCATATCTCTGACTTTGACAAATTGGCCGAGATCAGTTGGAGGAGATCGGTGAAGTGTTAAGAAAGTCAGACGCAGGAAAAGAGGCGTCTCATTTTTCACTTCATTTTGGGTGATACGTTCGAAGATATAAGTCGGAGTTGGGTAACAAAAATCCTTATTTTTATTGGTGGTTCTCTCGGGGCTTTGTCACCTTGATAGTTTAACAGAAGTTTATTCTTCCTTAGACCATAAGAGAAGAGGAGGTCTCGTAATTTGTTGGCCATCTGTATTTAGCCAGGACTAATAGTAATCTGTATTTAACAAGGACTAATGGCTGACTGTATTTGACCAGGACTAATAGCCATCTGTATTTGGCCAGGACTAATAGCCATCTTTTCCTTGGCCAGGACTAATATCCATCTTTAATTGGCCAGGACTAATAGCCATCTGCATTTTCCTTCCATACATTTGAATAAGGTTCTTCTGTTATTATTATAAAAAAGGAACGAGATTAAGCAAACCAATGAGTCACCTGTCATATATTACGAAATTCTAGTCTATCGGTAGAGTAAAGAGAAAATATTTCATCAATAATATTTCAGTCGACAGTTCCACTGTCTCCGTTATATCAGGATACATATAGATATTTGAAACTCCAGTTAGTTTGATTTCTACGTCTTCAGATTATTTCTTGACATATTATGTTGGAGTTTTTTTTTTTAAGTATTATACCGTTTCCGATTATGTAAATAGTCAGGTCATGTGTAGGTTCTTATACAATGAATATAACTCATTAAGTTTTATAACAATGCATGATGATTATACGAATATATATATATATATATATATATGTATGTAAATATATATATATATATATATATATGTATATATATATATATATATATATATGTATATATATATATATATGTTTATACATAAACATATATATGTATATATATGTATTTATGTATAAACATATATATGCATATATATATATATATATATCTATATATATATATACATATATATATATATATATATATGTATATATATATAGATATATATATATATATATATAAACATATATATATTTTTATATATTCATATATATATATATATATATACATATATTTATATATATATATAAATATATGTATATATATGTATATATATATGAATATATAAAATATATATGTTTATATATATATATATATATAAAAATATATATATTTTATATATTCATATATATATACATATATATATATATACATATATTTTATATATATATATATATATATATATAGATAGATATATACTGATATATATATATATATATATATATAATATATATGTACATATAAGTACATATAATGTATACGATATATACATATACATGTGTAATTATGGATACATATGAGCTATATATATATATATATATATATATAAATATATATATATATATAATATAATTATATATATATATACATGCATACATATAAATACATACACAAAATGAGAAATCATGTAAGCAATAACAACAAAACACAAATCTGTACTATTTATAGGTGCGTTAAAACTGTGTGTATATATATATATATATATATAAAAACAAATTATATTTACTATACATATCTTACGTCGCAAGTGTATATGAAAGACAATTGAACGGACTGAGTCGGAAACAGATATTAAGCCCCCCCCCAAAAAAAAAACAAAAAAAAAAACAATGAAAATAATCAAAACTTTTGCATGTAAATCTCCTTATTTTATAATCAGCTATCAACCATCTGTTCTCATGAGCAGAATCCCCAGCTGTTATCTCTAGATCAAAGCGTTTACAGATAAGAGAGGGACAGATAAAATTGGACATATAAAAGGAGACAGATATCATGCAACAGAGATTCATCAGATTTTCATTCATGTAAACTTGCATAGATCAATAAAGACTGAGGGAATGAGGCAAATAAAGTAAAATATTTAAGCTTTATGTGAAGTCATCGCAAATTACTGCATATATAGCTCTGAATCTTAAAGGTATGCAAGCGTATATGCAGTATATATACATATATACTTATATATAGATATGTGCATATATATACTATATCTATATACACATGTATATTTATACATAAATATAATTGTATTTATGTAAATAAATACAAACATATATAAATGTATACACAGACACACACACACACACACATATATATATATATATATATATATACTGTTTGTATATATATATATATATATATGCATATATATATGCATATATATGCATGTATACAATGTATATAAACATATATATATATATATATATATATTCATTTGAATTATATATGTATTGTACCAACCGTGTTTCACACAATTGTACATAATTCCTTTTGTATATATTATGCTTGTATCTTCGCTCCTCCCTCGCCCCTCCATCGTTGGTACTATGACGGAGACAGACTCTACTGCAGTTGGCGCCTCGGCCGCACCATTGAAACTTTCACCGTTCGCCAGCAGAGAAGCGTTCCCTTGGTTTCAACGCGCTGAAGTCCACTTTCGTATCAGGGGCGTGACTCGCTCAACCACAAAAGCGGATTATGTTCTCGCGGCGATACCGAGGGACACCTTCCCAGAAATATCCGACTGGCTTTGTGAACAAGGAGACACCCCAATAGCGTATGACGCCCTCAAATCATACCTTCTGCAGCAGTACTCGCCGTCGCCAGCCGCCCGTATAGCAAAGCTTTTTCAGCTCTTGCAACAACCGTTGGGGGTGCCAAAGGGCTTCGCTTGCCCTCAGGGAAATAACCAGTATCGCTCGCCTTCAACCTGCAGCAGACGGCTCTCCTCGCGAGGTGAACCTACTCCGTTCCCTTTGGATACGCCGTTTACCTGAACCTGTGCGCGCTGCCATACCCGATGTCGATAGTTTACCCATAAAGGACTTGATGACCAAAGCCGACGCCCTTATGGACAGCCACCTCAAGACCTCCATCAATCGCCTCCACCCCTGACGACGAGGATGCCTATTCAATGTCAACCGAAGCTGACATGAATGCTGTAGGACATACACGCCTACCCCGTGACGTGCCGAAGCGGCGACAAAGACGCCCACCACCCACCAATCGCTCGCGCACCCCCAACGAAGGACTTCTACAGCCACTTACTACCTCCCATCCGCTGCAGTTTTGCTACTACCACTTCAGATTCGGGGCAACCGCGAAGAACTGTGCCAATGATTGTCAGTGGCCAAAAAACGTGTAAGTAGGCCATCGCTTGTGGCGGTGGCCTCCCATGTTTCTAATCTTTTCTTTTTACAGGATGCAGGAACGGGCGTGCGATTTTTGGTAGACACGGGTGCTTGTCGTTCTCTTTTGCCAAGGAAACTCTTCAAGGCACAACGTAGTCTGTCTACATCTGCCGACGTCCGCTTGGTAGCTGCCAACGGATCTGCGATACCCATCTACGGTTATGAGAGCCTCACATTATCGTTCGGAAACGGTAAATTCAATTGGAAGTTTCCCGTTGCTGACGTCACAATGCCAATCCTAGGTGCGGATTTCCTCTCTCATTTCACCTTCTGGTCGATGTCGCCCACCGACGATTGGTCAACGCAGACTCGTACTTGTCGACACCTCTTCAACCCGCCCCCTCTAACCTCGCTCTCCACATCAGCGCACCCACGGATGCCTACGCCCACCTCCTCACGTCGTACCCGAAGTTTTCCGTCCAGAACTTCGCCAAACGCCCACGGTTCCTGCTAAGCATGGTATTTATCACCATATCAAGACGACGGGACCCCCCAGTCTTCGCAAAATTCAGACGTCTGGCACCGGAACGATTGGCAGCCGCCAAACAGACGTTCGCCAAAATGGAGAAAATGGGCCTTTGCCAAAAGGCCTCCAGCCCATGGTCGTCACCCTTACACATCGTTCTGAAGAAAGACGGCTCCCTCCGTCCGTGCGGGGGTTACAGGCGCCTGAACATGCAAACAGAACCGGATCACTACCCCCTCCCAAACATTGCCGATGTAACCTCCTACCTGCACAAAGCGAAGGTTTTCTCTACGCTCGACCTCCTGAAGGGGTATTATCAGGTGCCTATGAACCCAGAAGATATCCCCAAGACCGCCATCACCACTCCGTTTGGCACATACACCTTCAATTACTCTTGTTTTGGCCTTTGTAATGCTGGGGCAACGTTTCAACGTCTCATGGATGGCATCTTAGGGGACCTCCCTTTCTGTGTATGTTATGTGGACGACATACTTGTGTTCTCCTCCTCAAAAGAGGAACACCTCCGTCACCTGCGCATCGTGCTCGACCGCCTGCAACAAAACGGCCTTGTAGTCCGGTACGACAAGTGTACCTTTGGCGCCAACGAAGTGTCGTTCTTAGGGCACCGTATCACTCCTGAAGGAGTCCATCCCCTCCCTGAGAAGGTAGCAGCCGTTCAGAATTTCCCCACGCCCTCGACCGTCAAAGCTCTGCAGGAATTCTTGGGCATGATCAACTATTATCACCGTTTTCTGCCAGCCATTGCCGCCACTCTTGCTCCCCTCTACGCCTCCCTCAAGGGCAAGCCAAAGGACTTGAAGTGGGGTCCCCCTTCAAGAAGCAGCCCTCTGCAATGCAAAGAAGGCCCTATCAACTGCTGCGGCTCTCACTTTTCCTATCCCACATGCCCCTCTCCTTCTCTCCACCGATGCCAGCGACGTCGCTATTGGTGAAGTACTCGAGAAGGTGGTCAAAGGCCCATTGGCCTTCTTCAGCAGAAAACTGTCCAAGGCAGAATCCGGTTATTCTACCTTCGATCGAGAATTGCTGGCGGTGCACTTGGCTGTCCGTCACTTTCCGCCATTTCTTAGAAGGTACGCCCTTCGTCATTCGCACAGACCACATGCCTCTGGTGCACGCCTTCACTCGACAGTCTGACGCCTGGTCCGCCCGTCAACGCCGATATCTCTCCGCCGTGGCTGAATACAATTGCACCCTCCAATACGTCCCCTGGGAAAATGAATCCCGTTGCCGATGCCCTGTCAAGAAACACGTTGGCTGCCGTTCAACTGGGATTGGATTACAACGCCCTGGCTGAAGCCCAACGACAGGATCCAGAGTATCAAGCTTGTAGGCCATCCTGCACGTCCCCTCCGTTGGGAGGATTTTCCCCTCGAAGAATCCAACACCACCCTCCTCTGTGACGTCAGTACTGGTAGACCGCGACCTTGGATTCCTGCTCCCATGCGCCGACAGGTGTTTGATTTCATCCACGGCCTTTCACATCCCTCGTGCCGTTCTACTGCACAGCTGCTGAAGGCAAAGTTCATTTGGCACGGCATTTCTAAGGATGCTAAGGATTGGGTCTGTGCCTGTACTTCTTGCCAAACTTCCAAAGTACATCGACACACGGATTCAGGAGTAGGCACCTTTCCTCAACCTCAGCGTCGTTTCGCACACATTCACGTCGACGTTGTAGGCCCCCTACCCACATCACAAGGACATCGTTACCTGTTTACCGTCATCGACCGCTCCACTCTTGGCCTGAAGCCATTCACATGGAAACTGCAACGTCCGCCTCATGTACATCTGCCTTACTCTCTGGATGGATTTCAAGATTCGGTATCCCTGAGCATATTACTTCTGACAGGGGAACCACTTTCACCTCTCAATTGTGGACGTCATTAGCGAATCTTCTGGGCATCACCCTACATCAGACAACGGCCTACAACCCCGCTGCCAATGGAATGGTTGAACGTTTTCATCGCACCCTCAAAGCAGCTTTGATGTCCCGCTGCAAGGATTGCAACTGGTTTACTCAGCTTCCCTGGGTCCTCCTTGGACTAAGGACCACTCCTAAAGACGCCCTCGACGTCTCGGCAGCCGAAATGGTGTATGGCGACCCGTTGGTCTCGTCCCTGCCGAGTTTTTTCCTTCTACAACCTCCTCCGACGATCTCCAGCGCATACGTCACGTCGTGGGAAAATTTACTCCGTGCCGCCAGACTTACAAGCCCCCAGCGAAGCATCACATACCAACGGACTTGCACTCTGCAACGCACGTCTTCCTGCGCAACGACACCAGCAAGCCACCACTAACGCTCCCTTACACGGGCCCTTTCCTTGTGATCCGACGCAGTCCGAAAGCATTCCTCCTAAACATTCGGGGCAAAGAAGACTGGGTCTCCACTGATCGTCTAAAACCTGCTTATCTTCTGCCAGATGACCCGCCTACAGTTCGCCTCTCTAGATCAGGGCGCCCTATTTAACATGTACAGTATGTCATTTTTAGGGGGGGAGCCATGTACCAACCGTGTTTCACACAATTGTACATAATTCCTTTTGTATATATTATGCTTGTATCTTCGCTCCTCCTCGCACTAAAAAGAACCTGAATGATCATGTCTCCGGTTTTGCTCTGTATCATTGTCTGTCTCTCGAACATGTCACGTCCTGTTGCCTTGAGGTTTTGTATATAAAGCAGAGTGTTCCTTAATAAATAACTCAGTCGTTTCCAATCTGCCTTTGAGTTCACACCCCTTACTCGGCACCGTCACAGTATACATATGTGATGGCGCGTGTGTGTTCACAAGACATTTATGTATCCGTATCTCAAATCCAGAACACTTAGAAAATTCCTTTCTCACTCCAGTAACGAAGAATAAATATAAAGTTACTAAAAGACCTAAAAGAAACAAGTAAAAGACACCCCTTTGTTCAATCTTTTATAATATAGTCTTTCCGCTCAGACTACGGAGGTTGGGGAATGAGTCTTTTAACGAACCAAAAAATTTTGGGTCAAATTATAAAAAACAGAGAAATTTATATATGAATTTTTCAAGTGGTTTATGGACGGGAGAGTGAAGTTAAATCTCGTGAAGAATGCATAATATTAGCCTCTCTCTCTCTCTCTCTCTCTCTCTCTCTCTCTCTCCTTCCTTTCCCTTATTTACTATATTTGTTCCTTTGTTTGGTGTGTATAATTGGTACACTGTATCTATCACCCCCCCCCCCTCTCTCTCTCTCTCTCTCTCTCTCTCTCTCTCTCTCTCTCTCTCTCCGTTATTCTCCATATCTCTAAACTGGTTAAATTCCATTGTGAATGAATTATCTTTCCCCTCTAAGAACGCAAAGTTCATGTGTAGGAAATATTCATTATTGTTTTAGGAGACAAAATTGTCGTTCTATTAGCAGCTAGTGCCAAGAACTTTATTTAAGTTTCCATTTTGCATATTATATTCTAATTTTATTTATAAGTGAAATGAAAACAGAAATATTCAATGTATGAATGTTACCATTATTGATTTTTGATAGGCCTTCAACTTGGTCATTAAGGATATGTATCTGTTTATTATAAGAATTTATTCCAATGCTATGATACATTCCTTCTCATACATTAGATTAGCTTATGGTATTGGACAGGGCGCATGAATTTTTGCGTTGCATTCCACGAGCTCACATTGCAAAACATTTTATCTCTCCTAAGGGACTGAATACTAAAACAGACTACAGGGGCACTCAGAAGAGCGCAGACCTCCGCATATATACATATAAATGCATGTATGTACATATACATATGAATTATATATGTATACATACTGTATATGTGCGAGAGCATGTGTGTTCACAAGACATTTGTGTATGTGTATCTAAACCCCGAAACTTAAAATTCACAAGGCTTAATACCATAATACAAGAACTTCTGCTCAAAAAGATATTAATTATATGAGTTTTAGTCATTAGGTTAGCAACTGCAATGTTAAAGAATATAAATCATTTTACGAAGTTGAAAGTCGCAAAGTCTAAGACTAATCCGTCTGGTGGAAAAAGAGACGAAGCATTTTGTCAGAGGAAAAGAAGCTCTCAGAGTTTCCTGAAACGTAACAACAGAAAAAGGAAATCGTTGGAGCTTAATAGACTGCGATAGAAGAAGGGTCAACATTTCGGGAAAGGTCGCAAAGAGGAAAGTCATATTCGGGAGAGAGCCAGCTACGAAAGACGTCCTTCGACCCAAAGAGATTTTAAGGTTTTTAAACGATTGCTCCTTTTAGGCAAGGAAAGGTTTTTAGAGATTTTCCTTTTTATACGTGTATTAAACGACTTTATAGCCTTCTGCGTGTTTATCTATCTACAGTATTTTAATCTTTTTATCTATTTATATTTCTATGGGGGTAAGCTTATTTTGAATAGAGTTCATGATTAGATTTATAATATCAATGAAATACCATTAAGGGGTTTTCTAAACGACCCTGTAATTATAAGAGTAAGACTAATATTAAATGAATTTGATAAGTTTACTACGAAAAAATCCGTCTAGCATTTGACTTACGCACGGATAAAATCCATATAAACTTTATGAAATAAGATAGCCTCATGTTAAGAGACTCAAGGTAATAATTCTCAAGAAAAAAGACCAACTAGAAAGAAGCTTTGAGAGTGCAGACCTCTGCCACGGAATCTTATTTGTTGAAACCAGCTTCCTTTTCCCAGAATCAATTTAGACCGTAGGCTTATTTGAAAAATGTGTGACAAGCATTTGGGAACTTGGAGTCTAGGTTAAGGTTAATTCGGTCGACCTTTTTGCTTGACATTGACCTTCTTTATCCCCAAAGAGAAAAATATAGAATTTCTGAGACATGAATATGCAAAATGGATATTTGCCATCTAAAAGGACGCGTCCCGTGTACCCCATTTGTATTTATTATAGTTCAATCTTCGTACACGCCCGTATTAGGACATACAGTGTAAGATATATTTTATTATTTAGATATAAATAGGTCTTTTTGGGAAAAGCGACATTAGCAAATTTTTGCAAATAGAAAAATATTTTTTAAAAATTCATTACTTTTATATGTTACGTGGCAAGGCAAAATTACTTTATTGCTTTATTTTGTGTGCATTAGATCATTTATTTTTTTTGAGTGTTTGCCAGTGATATCGTAGAATATTGGCATCATATTACAAGCTATATTTTCTATACTGAAAATTACATAGATATAACAATAACTACAGCAGCTACTGGCGTAAAAATAATAATAATAATAATAATAATAATAATAATAATAATACATATACCAAGGCACTTCCCCCAATTTTGGGGGGTAGACGACATCAACAAATGAAACAAAACAAAAAGGGGACCTCTACTCTCTATGTTCCTCCAGCCTGACTGAGTTCAGCTGGTACTGCTAGGGTGCCACAGCCAACTCTCCCCCGTTATCCACCACAGATGAAGCTTCATAATGCTGAATCCCCTATTGCTGCTACCTCCACGGTCATCTAAGGCATCGGAGGAAGCAGCGGGGCCTACCGGAGCTGCGTCACAATCGCTCGCCATTCATTCCTATTACTACCACGCTCTCTTGCCTCTCTCACATCTATCCTCCTATCACCCAGAGCTTTCTTCACACCATCCATCCACCCAAACCTTGGCCTTCCTCTTGTACTTCTCCCATCAACTCTTGCATTCATCACCTTCTTTAGCAGACAACCATTTTCCATTCTCTCAACATGGCCAAACCACCTCAACACATTCATATCCACTCTAGCTACTAACTCATTTCTTACACCCGTTCTCACCCTCACCACTTCGTTCCTAACCCTATCTACTCGAGATACACCAGCCATACTCCTTAGACACTTCGTCACAAACACATTCAATTTCTGTCTCTCCATCACTTTCATTCGCCACAACTGCGATCCATACATAACAGTTGGTACAATCACTTTCTCATATAGAACTCTCTTTACATTCATGCCCAACCCTCTATTTTTTACTACTCCCTTAACTGCCCCCAACACTTTGCAGCCTTCATTCACTCTCTGACGTACATCTGCTTCCACTCCATCATTTGCTGCACCAACAGACCCCAAGTACTTAAACTGATCCACCTCCTCAAGTAACTCTCCATTCAACATGACATTCAACCTTGCACCACCTTCCCTTCTCGTACATCTCATAACCTTACTCTTACCAACATTAACTCTCAACTTCCTTCTCTCACACACCCTTCCAAATGCTGTCACTAGTCGGTCAAGCTTCTCTTCTGTGTCTGCAACCAGTACAGTATCATCCGCAAACAACAACTGATTTACCTCCCATTCATGGTCATTCTCGTCTACAAGTTTTAATCCTCGCCCAAGCACTCAAGCATCCACCTCTCTCACCACTCCATCAACATACAAGTTAAACGACCAGGGCGACATCACACATCCCTGTCTCAGCCCCACTCTCACCGGAAACCAATCACTCACTTCATTTCCTATTCTAACACATGCTTTACTACCTTTGTAGAAACTTTTCACTGCTTGCAACAACCTTCCACCAACTCCATATAACCTCATCACATTCCACATTGCTTCCCTATCAACTCTATCATACGCTTTCTCCAGATCCATAAACGCAACATACACCTCCTTACCTTTTGCTAAATATTTCTCGTATATCTGCCTAACGGTAAAAATCTGATTCATACAACCCCTACCTCTTCTAAAACCACCCTGTACTTCTAAGATTGCATTCTTTGTTTTACCCTTAATCCTATTAATCATTACTCTACCATACACTTTTCCAACTACACTCAACAAACTAATACCTCTTGAATTACAACACTCATGCACATCTCCCTTACCCTTATATAGTAGTACCATACATGCACAGACCCAATCTACTGGTACCATTGACAACACAAAACACATATTAAACAAAAATAATAATAATAATAATAATAATAATAATAATAATAATAATAATAATAATAATAATAATAATAATAATAATAATAATAACCTTATACTTCCCCATATAGGGAACTCATTCGTGATTTCTTTTTTTCAAGTTTCGAATACCTAAATATATATATATATATATATATATATATTTATATGTATATATATATATATATATATATATGTATATCTATCTATATATATATACATTATATATATATATATATATATATATATTAAGTCCTTGAAAGTTATTCATCATTGACAACTATGTTTGAATGACTAATGTTGTATAATAAATATAAGAGAGACTAATATGTGTTTGAAAGTGGAATTTCTCTTTTTTAAGTTTTGAATACTTTATTTTTCTCTTTGTCTTTTATGTTCTGTGGACTTATTCATCATTGTCAATCACAATTGAATGGCAACTGGTATACAAAAGACGTAAACGTGATCGAAAGGCGTCTGTCAGTAAAATTGAAACTTTTAAAAAGTATCCTATATAAAAAGACTGCTGATCGGATTCTATATATATATATATATATATATATACATACAAACATATATATATAGATATATATACATATATATATATATATATATATATGTATAATTATACATATATATGTATGTATATATATATATATATATAAATATATATATACATATTTATATATATATATATATGTATATGTATATATATACTGAGTTAGGAAGAAAATAAAATACGAAATTGTTATCATAAATTCAATAAATAATATGTGTACAAACTGTAAAAAAATCGAAAACCACAGAGTATAAAAAAAATATAGAAATAAAATCTACATATTGAGTTAATGATGAATTAAAATATGGAAGTCTAACCTAGAATTCAATAATTCGTAAATTTGAACGAATATGCAAAGCACAAAATGTTACAAAGTTTTAAAGTTTTAAATATATCTTATTTTGACGAGAAATGTCATCTGCAGATAACCATTGGAGACTGGCAAGCGAAAGCTGTTTAGTTCATGATAGATGGGATGGAAGAGGCTATGAAATGGAAAGGCTTCAATATTCAGGGAGCATAATATTACGTGCCACAGAGAGAGAGAGAGAGAGAGAGAGAGAGAGAGAGAGAGAGAGAGAGAGAATCATACTGCTTTGTCCTTGATTTAATCATTTTGCTCATAAGAAGCCCGTTTAATTGCACTTTTTCAATCATCCAATAAAGTTAGGAAATACTCCAGTAATTTTGGTATCTAAAGATAGTCGGCTCAGAACTTAAAGATTTACCAAACATTTTACATACACACACAGTCGTGTACACCTAAACTCATACATACACACACTCACGCACATACATACACAGTCATATATATATATATATATATATATGTACGTATATTGTTATATAGATAGAGATGTATATAATTATATATATATAAATATATATATACATATATATATATATATATGTATATATATATAATATATGTACATATACATATATATATACATATATATGTATATATATATATATATATATATACTTTCCAAGATTTAATCGCTTACAGCTCTTTACATAACACTATAAAATTCTTGGAAGTTTCATTACTTTACAATTAAAATTATGACAGCGATGTCCACACGTATTGCTAATCACGTGAATTAGACATTTTGCTTGACCGTTAACCTTGACCTATGACCTTGATCTTCTAAAATATAATCCTCTCAAGATTTTTACATAACATAATCCGTGCAAGTTTCATTACTCTACGATTAAAATTGTGGCCAGGAAACTGGTCAAACAAACGCACACACACCACACACTCACACACACACACACAAACACACAAACTACGTTGGCGGAGAGGATAACTACCACCTATTATGAAGTTCTTTAAGATCTTATTAAGTTTATCAAGGAAATTAGATTATTATCCATCAAAGTTGATTTAATTAATGACTTCAAACGGCCTTACGAACGTTTATGATGTAAGATGAAGATCATTATTACATCCGCTAACGATATTGGGAGGAGGTTAGGTTTCCGGCACGGTTTGTCTGTTTGGTCGATTGTTCGTTTGTCTGTTTCCTTGTGAACAACCTTCCTGGCCAAAATATTACTCACAGTGTAATGAAACTTTCAGGGATTAATTATTATGTTTAGACGGGGAGTAAATTAATTTTGAAAGTCCTAGGTCAAAGGTCAAGGTCAAGGTTTAGGTCAAGGTTAAGGTCGACCAACAGGTTCAATGAATGCAAATTAAACTTAATCCTAATTTCACATATAGTTGTCACAAAGACTTTAAATACGCCTACGGTCTAAATTTATTCCGGGAAAGGCAAGCTGGTTTCGAGAAATAAGCTGCCGTGGTGGAGGTCTGCACTCTCAGAGTGCTTTTCTATTTTTTAATGGAATGTTTTAAAATTTTTATTCAGAACGTAGTGTAATCTTCATTATATATAAGTTCTTTGATTAACACTTCCGAAATTAAGTCATGGCGGGTAATTTTTCATACAGTTTATCATATTATTTTGTATCAAAACACTCGCAATTGACGTTTATAAACAAGCATTAGAATGGTTATACAGATACATATAAATCTATTATAATAGATTATATATTTTATTTAAAGCTAGATTCAACTACTCTCTCTCTCTCTCTCTCTCTCTCTCTCTCTCTCTCTCTCTCATTTATATTTTAAATTAAGATCGAGAAAAGTGGGAATAGTTTATATGCCTGAAATTTCCACCATGTGAAGTATAATTTATAATGGTTCCATTGTACAGTTTACGATTTGTTATACAAATATGAAAATTAAAACATTGATTGGTAAAATTTTACACTTAACTTTAATACCTCCTTTTACTCTTCGCAAGCAAATCCAACAAATGGGAATAGAAATAGCTAAATGAAATAGAAGTTAACGAAAAACGTTGGCAGCGACTGGAAAAATAGCGCTACACTGTTACAATAACCCCCAATTTTAATCGGAAGTTATCCCTAAAAATATACTGTTCTCCTCCGTATTACAGTAAAATACAGGCTACCGTAATTTTACCATACTTTGTTCTTGTATTTTAAGAGTTGGTGACCGCAATATCACTTCTTACGTCAATATATCCGTTTTTAACAAGGTAAAAATCCTGGAATAAGTATTGCCTGGCAGTTACGGTTTTTTTAATGCAAATTTTAAGTGTACCCATTGTCAGAAATGTTGCAAAAACAGATGTGCGCGTGGCATTTAAGACAACACAATATTTTCCTTTGGATGATAAATATTGCTATTTCTTTATTCTGTGGCTGTATGACTTTGTAATGTAAACTTGTTTCTCTTTCATGTGAAGGCAAAAGATGTTAATACAACATTGCATATGTGTCTTATAGGCTCTGACAGAAGGAGTTTTATCGACTACATTTGAACATATGAATCCATAAGTAGAAATAAGACTGAGTTTGATATACCGTACAAATAGGAATCACATAAAATTTCCCTCTTCAAGACTGCCGTTTTGAAGAAATTATCATCTAAATTATAATATGTGGATATGTAATGATTTTTATAGAAATGTTAAATTTCATACAAGAATTCTATATTGAAAGGTGCTCAACTAATCAAAGATTTAAAGGCCGCTCATGAATGGCAGAGGCAAGGACAGTGACATTGCCCTACAGGCAGGACAATGTCCTAGAGACTGACCACATTACATATGAGCAGCGCTTTAGCCTCCTCTCCTCCCAAGCTAGGAGAAAGAAAGGCCAGGAAATGGCTACTGGTGACTCAGCAGATAGACTTATAGGCTCCCCCAAATCATACATCCTTAGCTCACAAGGATGGTGAGGTTGCAGCAACCAAATAAAATAAAGAGTCTGAGCGGGACACGAACTCAAGCCTGGCAATCATGGGGCAAGGATGTTAACAACAGGCCACCAGATAAAATTCCCTCTTAAAGACTATGATTTTTCAGAACATATCAATTTGTATTATACAGGTACTATGTGGATATGCAATGATTTCCATAAGCAAGTATAATTTCCTATATAAATTTTTTATTGAAAAGTGTACAATCAATTCCCTATATTGGGTCATTTATCAGAAAAGAGAGTTTCTATTTTTTTTTCTTTTTTTGACAGCTATCGGAATTATAGCTATTGGAATTATAAGAAATAGTAACCGATTCTATATCTAATACCAGTTACTAGATTAGTGGAGTAGACAGGATGTTATTTGTGTATTTGTTACTAACAAAAGTTTCAATATCACTCAGCATATAACGTATCTAAACGATTTACAATATATAATGTTACTAAACGATTTACAATATATAATGTTACTGGATGATTTACTATACACATAGTTGTTGAATAATTTACAATATATAATGTTACCAACTTTGCTCATGATATTAATTTCATCGTAAAATCCCAAACTTTTTATCACTAGCAAATATTATTTATCAACATTTGAAGCATTCCTACTAAAGTAATGATCTAGAAACAGTACTCTCTCTCTCTCTCTCTCTCTCTCTCTCTCTCTCTGCTATTCTGTGTATATATGTGTGTGTGAGAGAGAGAGAGAGAGAGAGAGAGAGAGAGAGAGAGAGAGTAATTTTCGCTAGATCATTACTTTAGTAGGAATGCTTCAAGTGTTGATAAATAATATTGCTAGTAATAAAATGTTTCCTTTGCCAAGCAGGGACAATAAGATTGATATAACGCAAAATTGGTCTCTCTCTCTCTCTCTCTCTCTCTCTCTCTCTCTCTCTCATGTTTTTTCTAGTATCTGAGAGAGAGAGAGAGAGAGAGAGAGAGAGAGAGAGTAATGAGTGGAAGTTTTCCTTGCCAAGAAGGGACTATACGACCGATGTGATGCAAAATTGGAAAATGACAAATTAGAAATGGCAGAAGACCTGTTAGTTGATTGCATCCATTGCCAACTGGAAATTCCATTGGAAGCAATTAAGGACTATATGAGCATTGATACATGTAAAACTATATTTTTTATAACGAATTGATGTAAGTTTTGCAAATATGGCCGTTTCGATCTAAAGTAGTCAATGCATATACGAATACGAAAATTAGTATAGTATGTACACACACACAAACAATTTTCATTCTAAGAGGTTATTAAAGATGATTTTCTAGGATTGACTGATGAGGTATTAGCATAATTTCATACTGCCACGTAGTTTGATTCCAGATGTGACTAAGTTATGGATTTATCTTAATCGGGAAGTTGAATCAGTAGAGCTTCAAAAGTTCAAACATACAGTAAATGATTTTTTGTTGAACAGGCTGACATAAGTCTTTTTTGGCTGTTGAATATTTATATATACATACACATACATGAACATGCAATGCCCGTCTCACTAGGGTATGACTACTCCCTCTCTCCCTACCCGAGGGACGGAGAGGGACCGAGTAATTATACGTCTGGTAATACTGGGAAGAAATATATATATATATATATATATATATATGAATAATAGTACCAGGGTTATGATATACATCTTTATTGCTTAGCTTTCGGAAACTCTATTTCCATCATCAGAGCCTAAAATAGGAAACATTGTATAAGTTTAAAACATAGTATGATGAATATTTTAAACAGAAAATTTAAAATGAACATACAAAAACTTTATGAAATAAAATAAGAAATTAACATAAAACTATAAAATCAATCTAAATACAAAATAAAAGATCATAGCGCCAGCGCTATAAACTCACATGAAATAAAATTAAACACAATTTAATTCATACGTTGCCCCGCCCCAGGTTTGGTTTCAGTTTGTGCTGGAATATTGCCTCCATTATTACTAAGTCGAGGTCACTCTGCGAAGTAGCTAAGATAGAAAAATTCCCCTTGGACATTGGGTGGTCCTCACTTACGGAATGGTCTCTGATGGCTGAATGGGGTGGTTTTGCCATATGATTACCCGTTCTAGGTGAACGACCGAAGTGCTCAGACAATCTTGCACGGTAATGTCTTTAACTTTTTCCAATATACGATGCATTACAGCGATCACACTTATATTTGTATATGACACCCGAAAAAAGATCAGCTGAGACCCGGTCTTTAAATTTGAAAAATGTGCTCATAGCATTTGAGGGGGAAAACACGATCTTCAATGATACCTGAGGATAAAATTCACGCACAATTCTGCTGCAATGATTTCGTATTTTAAAACGGTGGGACCCCAGATATGGAATTGAAAAGAAGATATTCTTCCGAGGAGCAATTAGTTTCCTTTCACAAGGTGGTAGCGTGAGTTTGCTTAGTGTTTTCCCTATATAAGTATCAGTAAAATTATACGGGAATCCATTGTTATAAGGTAGTTTTTTTATATAAGTCAGTTCCTTATGAATGTTGAGGTAATTAGAGCAAAGGTTATACGCTCTATAAGTGGGAGTACAGATAAGATTTCTCTTATATTGTATAGGAATAAAAGAGGAGAATTTAGTGCATAAGCCTGTGAACGTTGGTTTCCTGTAGACAGATGAGTTAAACCCAGTACCAAATTTATGAATGTTGATGTCAAGGAAAGATATGTTACCATCCATTTCCACTTCACTAGTAAAATTATATTTTGGTGTTTGGAATTCAAATAGTTTAAAAACAATTGGACATGACTTAGGCTACGAAATAATAAAAACGTGTCGTCGACATACCGTCTATAAAAAAGAGGTTTAAAATCAGTAGGCATTCATTTAACCAGATGTTTTCATAATAGGCAAGAAAGGCATTTGCGAGACTAGGTCCCATAGGGCTACCCATAGCACAACCATCAAC